>NC_141991.1:253997351-254027351 GCF_049901715.1 Pseudonaja textilis
TAATGCTTAGATGCATTATGAAGGGTTATTGGTCTTTTTTAAGTGTCTACCATCGTGATGCACATCCTAGAACTAATTCAGACTGAATGTCGAGCTTCCTGTCTCCGAGGGCCCTCATTTTCTCTGACGTAGGATCTGTGCCAGATAATCCTCGACTTTACAATGGTTCATTTAACAACCACTCAAAAGGACAACGGCCCTTGGAAAAAAAATGTGACTTACGAATGTTTTTCATGCTTACCACCTTGGTAGCAACCCCGCAATCACAAGCTCAAAATTCAGGCAGGCGCTCGGCCACTAATTCATGCTGAGGACTGTTGCTATGCCCCAAGGTCATGTGATAACAGGTAACAGATAATCAGAGTTGGAAGGGACCTTGTAGACCATCTAGTCCAACCCCCTACCTAAGCAGGAGACCCTACACCCGTGATGGCAAACCTATGGCATGTGTACCACAGGTGGCATGCAGAGCCATTTGTGCCGGCGTGTGAGCTGCAGGCAAATTTACCTCACTCCACATACACGCGCATCACAGCTGATTTGAGGCCTTTTCGGCCTCCCAGAGGCTTCAGGAAGGCTTCAGCCGGCTTTTCAGGACGAAAACTAGGCCCGTTCCATCACTTCCTGTTTTTCCAGAAATACCGGAAGTGACAAAACGGGCCTAGTTTTCATTCTGAAAAGCCTGCAGAAGCCTTCCTGAAGCCTCTGGGAGGCTGAAAAAGCCTCAAACCAGCCAAAAATCAGCTGTGAGGCACAGTGCATGTAAGGGGAGGTGGGGGTTGTGCATACATGCGTAGGGTGCATGGGGGGGTCACGCATTGCATTCTGGGTGCTGGCACACGAGCGCGAGCATGCAATGCGTGCACAATTTTGGGCACAGGAGCCCCAAAATGTTAGCCACCACTGCCCTACACCATTTCTGACAAATGGCAGTCGAATCTCTTCTTGAAAGTTGATCTCTTTCTGCGGCCTTCTGGTGAACAAAATCCATAGGAAAGCTAGTAACAGTGTTGTTATGGTCATGGTTATGCCATGGTTGAACCATGTTATGCCATGGTTCCCTTAACAACCATTGCAAGAAAGGTTGCAAAAAGGGGCAAAACTCACTTTGCAATTGTCTCACTTAACAACTGAAATGTTGGGCTCAATTGTAGTCATAAGCTGAGGGCTACCTGTATAAATTTTGCTTTACAACTCACAATTTATGTGCTGCAGGAGACAAAAACAAAATGGATGCCATTTGGCAATAAGAGATTTCTATTTTCAGAGGGCCTAAGATTGACCACATAGACTGAGCCCATCTAGATGTCACCTTTAGTTAAGGAATATATTTGGAGTCCTATAGATCATCAAGGTAACAATAGCCCTTAGATATATATATATACCACTTCACGGAGCTTTGCAGCCCCTCCCTTTACAGAGTCAGCCTCTTACCCTCATCAATCTGGGTCCTCATTTTACCTGCCTCGGAAGGACGCAAGGCTGAGTCAACCTTGAGCCAGTGAGATTTGAACTGCCAAACTTCTGAGCAGCTGGCAGTCAGCAGAAGTAGCCTGCCGTACTGCACTCTAACCACTGCAGCACCATGGCTCAAGGGAGGAAAGGAAAGGAAAGGAAAGGAAAGGAAAGGAAAGGAAAGGAAAGGAGGGAGGAAAGGAAAGGAAAGGAAGGAAAGGAAAGGAAAGGAAAGGAAAGGAAAGGAAAGGAAAGGAAAGGAAAGGAAAAGAAAGAAAGGAAAGGAAAGGAAAGGAAAGGAAAGGAAAGGAAAGGAAAGGAAAGGAGAAATGTGGATGTAAGGAAAAAACATGAAAGGGGGGGAAGGAAGGAAGGAAGGAAGGAAGGAAGGAAGGAAGGAAGGAAGGAAGGAAGGAAGGAAGGAAGGAAGGAAGGAAGGAAAAACATGTATTGAAGGAAGGAAACATGAAAGGAGGGAGGGAGACTGGAAGGAAGAAAGGAATAGCAACAGCACTTAGATTTATATACTGCTTTGCAGTGCTTTCCAGTCCTCTCTAAGCGGTTTACAGAGTCAGCCTCTTGCCCCAGCAATCTGGGTCCTCATTTTACCCACCTCGGAAGGATGGAAGGCTAAGTCAACCTTGCTGGTATTCCTCGACCACAATCAGGCCTGAAATTTCTATCACTAAGTGAAGAGAGTTGTTAGGTGTCGCTTTGAAACAAGAAGGGCGGCAAACAAATTTCACAATTTCATAATAAATAAGTGAATTTCCCTCCCCGTTTTATTACCTTTCTGGCCATAATGGTTAAGTGAATCACTGATGGTTCTTAATAACACAGTCGTTAAGTGAATCTGATTTTCCCAATGACTTATCTAGTCAGAAGGTTGCAAAAGGGGATTGCACAACCACGGGGCGCGGCAACGGTCATAAATACGAAACGGTTGCCAAGCATCCTAATTTTGGTGACGAGATCCTGGAGATGCTAGAGTGACACAATGGCCTAGAGGTGGAGCTCTTGCCTATCGATCAGGAGGCTGTGAGCTCGATCCTGGGTAGAGGCAGATATTTCTGTCTCTGGGCACACTGAGAATATATCTGCTGAAAAAAACTCCGGATTGGTGACAGGAAGGGCATCTGGCCAGTAAATACTGAGCTCCATTCAGTTGCCCAGACTCCATCCTGCAAGGAACGATGGGGTTGCTAAAAGAGGATGGTGATGATCATGGAGACGCTACAGAGGTCGTAACTATGAAAAATGGGTCATAAGTCACATTTTCCAGTGCCATTGTAACTTTGAATGGTCAACTAAACAAAGTGCTGTACGCCAAAAACGATCTGTAGGTTCTCTTGGCTAACTTTATTTCATTTCTCACCTGCTTTCTCCTTCCTTCTGAAATATGGTAAGCATCTCTTAATTTTGTTCCAGAAGACAGAAAACTTTTTGTGGGCATGCTCAACAAACAACAGTCAGAAGATGACGTCCGTCGGTTATTTGAAGCGTTCGGGAACATCGAGGAATGCACGATACTTCGAGGACCGGATGGCAACAGCAAAGGTAAAATAGGTCGCCTTAACGGATTAAACCAAGACAGGGGAGATCTTCCAGCTAAGGAGATCTGGAAGGTCAGGTCTTCACGCTCCTTCGGGAGTTCTGGGACAGCCAGGGCTTGAGAAGAGCTCCCACCATCACCTAAAAAAGAAGTTTTGAAACCTTCTCGCATGTTGGGTGGCCTTTGGAAGTGGGCTGTTGTTGGAAGAAGTACCGATCTGGTTCAGATCCAAGGTGAGAGAAAGAGACTGAAAATGTAGAGGCTGGTTGGAAAGATGGTTTAATGATGAAGTAGAAACACATGGAGTTGAGAGTGAGGGGCATTTATACCTTCTCTTGGACTTTGCACTTGAACTTCCTGTTCCTGTGCAAGAACATGTGCCCTATTGGCTGTTGTCAGGCTCCCATGGTGGCATGTACAAATCCTAGGAGTTTGTCTGAGCTAAGCTTGGTTGAAGTTTGGGCTGATGCAGTGAAGGGGTTTGTTGGGCAATTCCTATTGTGGCTTTGTTCAGACCTTGCCTATGAATAGAGCTAGCTATCTCTTTACCTCTTAAGTGCTGACATCTTCTGGGGGGCTATTAAGAAAGGTTGGGGCTGCTTTTCAAGAACATTTTTCTCTGTTTCTCATCCAGGGAAATATAACATTCTTGTCTTTTTAATATTTCTCAAAATATTTTATTCTAGGAGAGGGTGGGTGCTAACTTTCTACATTACCTTTCCCTTCAAAATTCTGGCCACCATCTTTGGCCTAGTCTCGGTGAAACAAGGGTTGTATCAACAATGGGATCCATAGGAAAAGTTGGCTAAGTTTCTCTCTGACAAAAGGACCCCATTCCACTGACTTCTACTGAGAAAAATGGAGACCCTTACCTGGAAGCTTTGGGGATGGAGGGAGGACCAGTGATGACAAATTTCAGGGCACGTCTACTAGAGTGAGACTTCAAAGCCACTTCTGTTGGACTTAAGGGAAGTTCTGAAGAGCCGGATATTTATTGTTGATATGCGTGTGACTGAGAGTGGGTTGTGTGCTTGGGGGGCTTGGGTTATTGTAAATATGTGTGTGTGTGTGTGTGTGCATGTGAGAAAGAGTACGAATGCAGTGTGTGTACATAAGTCCAAAACCATTTTGTGAGTTATATACTTAATCTATTTTAGAGAGAGAGAGAGAGAGAGAAGAGAGAGAGAGAGAGAAGAGAGATAGATAGATAGATAGATAGATAGATAGATAGATAGATAGATAGATAGATAGATTAGATGATATAGATAGATAGATAGATAGATAGATAGATAGATAGATAGATAGATAGATAGATAGATAGATAGATAGATAGATAGATAGATAGATGATAGAGATATGAGAAATAGATAAGAGATAGAGATATGATAGAGATAGGGATAGATAGAGATGATGATAAAGATATGATAGATACAGTAGATAAAGTAAAGATACATACATATAGATAGATAGATATGATGATAGAGATGGAGATATGATACATAGATAGAGAGATACATAGAGATAGATGATGATAGAGAGATATGATAGATACAGTAGATGATAGAGATAGATAGATAGATAGATAGATAGATAGATAGATAGATAGATAGATAGATAGATAGATAATACCAAGGCCACAATCAAAATAGAACATGAAGCAATGCACAAATTGACAAATCCAATGAGCAATAACAAATACATCCAATAAAAGAGAAGATTTCTAGCTCAGGTTGGACTGTGGGGTCCTTGGTGCTCTCTAAGCTTGATAGTTTTTTTTTTGCAAATGCTCCATGACCAACATTTCACATTAGAAACAAATGGGGGTTTGCAGTTACAGTATTTTTAGTTCAGTTCAGTTTAGTTTAGTTTAGTTTGTTTTAGTTTAGTTTAGTTTAGTTTATTGTCATTGCACTTCGTAAAATGAAATTAAATACCATCTTCAGTGTACATTCTTATACTGTACTAAACAAAAAAAAATATTGTTTTTTTCCTGGGGTTGTTGGGATTTTTGGTTAACTTAAAATGTTTTGGAGAGCTTTAGTTGGTTTATGTGCTACACTGATGCCATATGGTCATAACAGCACAATACACTGATGGGGAAGCTGTATATAAACTGAGAGCAAACCCCACTCCCTTCTAGTAATGATGATATTACCTACTTGGGTTATAAAACGTCTGCAAGAAACAGAACCAAGGATCCTAGAATTATCTTCCTCCTCCTCTTCTTCTTCCTCCTTCTCCTCCTTCTCCTTGTCTTCTTCTTCCTCCTCCTCTTTTTCTTCCTCTCCTTCTCCTTCCCCCTCCTCTTCTCCTTCTTCTTCCTCCTCTTCTTCTTCTACTTCCTCCTCCTCTTCTTCTCCTCCTCCTCATTCTCCTTCCTCCTCCTCTTCTTCTTCTACTTCCTCCTCCTCCTCTTCCTCCTTCTCCTCCTTCTCCTTGTCTTCTTCTTCTTCTTCTTCCTCCTCTTCTTCTCCTCCTCCTTCTCCTTCCTCCTCCTCCTCTTCTTCTTCTACTTCCTCTTCCTCCTTCTCCTCCTCCTCCTCCTCCTCCTCCTCCTCCTCCTCCTCCTCTTCTTCTTCTTCTTCTTCTTCTTCTTCTTCTTCTTCTTCTTCTTCTTCTTCTTCTTCCTCTTCTTCTTCTTCTTCTTCTTCCTCCTCCTTCTCTTCCTCCTCCTCCCCTTCTCCTCATCCTCCTTCCTCCTCCTCCTCTTCTTCTTCTTCTTCCTCCTCCTCTTCCTCCTTCTCCTCCTTCTCCTTGTCTTCTTCTTCTTCTTCTCTTCCTCCTCTCCTCTTCTCCTCCTCCTTCTCCTCCTCCTCCTCCTCTCCTTCTCCTCCTTCCTCTTCCTCCTTCTTCTTCTTCTCCTTCTCTTCTTCTTCTTCTTCTTCTTCTTCTTCTTCTTCTTCTTCTTCTTCTTCTCCTTCCTCCTCCTCCCCTTCTCCCTCCTCCTCATCCTCTTCTTCCTCCTCTTCCTCTTCTTCTTCTTCCTCCTCCCCCTCCTCCTCCCAAACCCCATTCCCTTCTAGCACTGATAATGTTACCCGGTTGGGTCATAGAACGTCTCCAAGAAAATAACCACTGTCAGAGTACCAAGGGCCCCACAAATGAAACTAAGTGAATCGGGCTTCCCCCCTGACTTTGTTAGTTAAAGGTTTGCAAAAGGGATCATGTGACCCTGGGACACAGCAATGGTCATAAGTATGAACCGGTTGCCAAGTGTCTGAATTTTGATCATATGGGAACACTGCAAAGGTGGTCATGGTGAAAAAAAATGTGCCGTTGTAACTTTGTATGGTCACTAAATGAGCTGTTGTAAGCAGAGAACTACCTGTGGATTTAAAAAAAATAATATTTTAATCATACTGTCATCCAGGGGTGCGATTCCACTGGTGTAACAACCGGTTTGGCAGGGGTGCGCTTTGCACGTGTGCAGCATTTTAAAAACGTGGCTTTTACAGCTCTAAAACTAACCTTCGGCTGCAGTCCCAGTGAGTAAACCAGCTGAGGCGTTGCAATCCATTGTTCTGCGCCAAACAGCTGGTCTGAAAACCCTGGAAATAAAGGACAGAATACGGCAGGTGGGCCAAATCATCACTGTAATAACTATCGGGTCACCTGAACTGGCCCGAACTGGAAGAATCCCAGTTCCCTGCTATAATTTTGATCTTTGAGATGCACAGTATAGAAATTTAATAATGTTGAATAAAAAAGTAAATAAATCCATTGGACAATGCTTCCCCGCAACTGTTTATATATGTTCTGTTCTTCTTTTGGCCTAAGCAATGAGTTGTTGTTGCGTGAAAAACATCCCCTCTTGCACCATATGTAGCAGTGGTCGCCATCCAGTGGGCTGGGGACCACTGGTGGTCTGCGAGAAAACGTTGATGGTCCTCAGAGAAATGTCCCCCCCAAAGCAATTAATCCAGGCTGCGCGGAAACACAAGGCTGTGCAGCCCACATGGCTCGTGGGAACACAAGGCTTGTGTCGCTTGCATTGGGAACAACACGAGGTAGTGAGGAGAGGGGGAAAAGGGCAGAGGGGGGGAACTCAACCCATGTGCCTCGCCTGGCCACCGGCTGCTTCTTCCCACTTCTTTCTTCTTCTGGTTTTGGCTGCACACAAGGAAAGCAGCAAAAATCTTTCTTTCTCTCCTCCAAACTCTGCCAGAAATGAGTCTTTGGGACCCTGCAAGGCCTCCTGCACAAGAGGCTGCACCGGCAAAGACTAATTTCTGGCAGAGTTTCGGGGAGAGAAAGAAAGGCTTCTGCTACTTTCCTTGCACGAAGCCAAAAGTCTCTCTCTCTCTCTCTCTCTCTCTCTCCCCCTGAGAACGGAGCTGGAGACGGTATCCTACAATCCCAAATAAAGAACGATTGATCGGTAGGAAAATGGGGTGGGGAATTTTCCTGCAGACTTTTGGGGGGATTTTCACAGGGTCTCTGGTCTGCGGGAATTAAAAAGATGAGTTTGGTGGTCCCTGAGGTCCAAAAGGTTATGTAGGACAACAAGTGGCAGGAACTGGGGTTGGAGTCAAAAAAGACATCAGCCGAGCATCCCTACATAGTCACAAGCAAGCTCAGTCAAACCTCCCTTGAATTCCATGGACCATTATCTAACTCCCTGCAGGTGTCAACCCTTAGTTGAGAAGATTTCTGTGCAGAGGCCTTTAGCAATAAATCATTTTAACCGGACCTTCACGTGTAGGCCTTGCCTTTCATACCTGGCCCCATGTCAATGTGTAAACCACATCAACCAGTGGTGGGATTTAGCCAGTTTGCACCACTTTGGGAGAACCGGTTGTTAAGTTTCTGAGCAGTTTGGTGAACCGGTTGTTGGAAGAAATCATTAGGGCAGAGAACCGGTTGTTAAATTCCTTTGAATCCCACCACTGACATCAACCACAATGTACTCTGGTTCCCCATGACCTCCGTTCTTACCCTACCAAATCCAGAAGAGCACAGTAAAATTTTGACCCTTTTTCACAGTTCTTAGATGCAAATTGGGAAGGGTTGCACATATTCATATGTGAATGGGGAGAATTCCCCCAGCCAACATTATATCACGCAAAACTGTTTTTGAAACATTCTCGGCATTCAATAAAAATGTGATGCAAAAATAAATGCCTATATTAGGTAAAAGTGAACCTGTAAAAGTCACACACAGTTCTATGAAAATTTTACAGAGGCAGACATATATATAGACACATATATTATGAAAACTCATGATTGTGGGTAACGTTCAGATGGGTGAAATTGGAAGGTATAGGGCAGCAAACATTAGATAGATGGTAGATTAGATAGATGATAGATAGATAGATAGATAGATAGATAGATAGATAGATAGATAGATAGATAGATAGATAGATATAGATAGATGATAGATGATAGATGATAGATAGATAGATAGATAGATAGATAGATAGATAGATAGATAGATAGATAGAGATTAACATAGTTAGAAGGGATCATCTAGATGTAGATCATCTAGTCCAACCCCTGCCTGTTCTGACCCTAGCCCTTTTCTAACAAATCAAACACAATCCAAAAGGAACAGAAACCTTGTAATGTTTTTGCAAAATAATTAGCTGTGATAAGCACAAGCCTTGCCAAACTCTGCGAGACTTGCCAAAAGATAACAGACAAGAAATAAGTTGCAATACAAGAATCTTCAAATACAAACTCAGGATACTGGAACATCCACGAGGCTGGAGTTTCAAAATGTTTTTGCCTTCTGCAAAGAAGGTTAGTTTCACAGCTGGCTTTTATCTTCTTGAAGTAGGGAGCATTACCTTGCAGCCTTACTCCCAAGTCACCCGTGCTGTTGTAGCTGCTCTTTCCTTTGAACAATCCTGCGCGCGTGTGCACTTGACACATACTCCTCGGGAACCTCCTCATCATTGCTGCCAACCCCCACAATCTCTGAAGGCAGCAGTCCACTCCCTAATGGTCCTGGCCCCTCATCTGAGTCCTCACTCTCCTCAACCGTCCACACCTGCTGCCGGCTAACCACAACATGGTCTGGAAGGAGTTAGATAATCAGATAATCAGAATTGGAAGGGACCTTATAGGTCATCTAGTCCAACCCCCCACCCAAGCTGGAGATCCTGCACCATTTCTGACAGATGGCAGTCCAGTCTCTTCTTCAAAGCTTTCAGTGATGAAGCTCCCACAACTTCTGAAGGCAACTTCTGTCCCGTGGGTTGATTGTTCTCACTGTCAGAAAATATCTCCTTATTTCCAAGTTGAATCTCTCCTTGTTCAATTTCCATCCATTATTCCTTGTCTGGCCTTCAAGTGCCTTGGAAAATAGCTTGACCCCTGGTCCTTCTCTTCCCTAGACTATCCATGCCTAGTTCCTGTAACCGTCTTCATGTGTTTTAGTCTCCAGTCCCCTCATAATCCTGGTTGCTCTTCTCTGTACTTTTTCTAGAGCCTCAGCATCTTTTTTATAGTGTGGTGGCCAAAGCTGGATACGGTATTCTAGGTGTGGCCTTACTAAGGCTTTATAAAGTGGTGTTAGTACCTCACTTGATCTTGATTGTATCCCTCTGTTAATGCAATTTAGGATTGCATTTTTGGCTGCCGTCGCACACTGCTGGTTCATGTTTAGTTGGTTGTCCACTAAGACTCCAAGATCCCTCTCACAGTTACTGCTATTAAGCTTGGTTTCACCCAGTCTATATGTGTACTTTTGGTTTTTCTTGGCTAAGTATAAGACTTTACTTTCTTCTACGTTGAATTTCATTTTGTTAGATAGGGCCCAGTTGAACCAAGATCATTTGTATGGATTAACTAATAGGTCCATCATCTGGTACCCATGATCCTGATGTGAATGAAATTTGGGGATGTTGTGATTGCTTCAATGCCACCATACCTTCTGACTACATTTCCCAGAATCCTGTAGGTTGCATGACACAGGGAGAAATGAAAGAGCGTGTCCCCTGCCTCTTTCCCACCTCCCACTGGCTTCAGCATCCAATCGGCTGACAGCTAGGCCTGAAGGGTGAATGGCAATTGGCCGCTTTGGAACTGAGGTGAAATTTAAAAACTCTTAATGTTGGTGAGCTTCAAATGGAGGACAAGGGTGTGACTCGGATACCTCCTGGGAAGGTTGGGGAGGAGTCAACAGGTGAGGTCTCTTCCTCCCTGGAAGGAGTGAGTCCATGGGGACATGCCGGGATGGGAATGGGGGATGCGGTTTTCTTTCACATGCTCATTCACGGCTCTCTTTTTTTTCTCTCATTTTTTTTTCTGCCAGCAAAGTGGCAGGGAGTGCCTTAGGTCAAGAGAAAGAATGATTTCCAACATTCCCTGCGAGTTTCCCACAAAGAATTTTTATTTGCAAACCCCCCCGAGTTGCTTAGATATCAAGATGGGCAATGTATGAATTTTGATAGGGAAAGAAAGAAAGAAAGAAAGAAAGAAAGAAAGAAAGAAAGAAAGAAAGAAAGAAAGAAAGAAAGAAAGAAAGAAAGAAAGAAAGAAAGAAAGAAAGATGAGGAAGGGAGAGAGGGAAGGAAGGGAGGGAGGGATGGAGGGAGGAAAAGGAAGGAAGAAAAGAAAGAAAGAAAAAGAAAGAAGGGAGGGAAAGGAAGGAAGGAAGGAAGGAAAGAAGAAAGAAAGAAAGAAAGAAAGAAAGAAAGAAAGAAAGAAAGAAAGAAAGAAAGAAAGAAAGAAAGAAAGAAAGAAAGAGAAAGAAAGGAAGGAAGGAAGGAAGGAAGGAAGGAAGGAAGGTGAGGGACGGAGAGAGGGAGGGAGAAAGGGAGGAAAAGAAAAGAAGGAAAGAGAGAAAGTAGGGAGGGAAATGAAGGAAGGAAGGAAAATAAAGGAAAGGAAGGAAAGCAAAGGAAAGCAAAGAAGGAAGGAAGGAAGGAAGGAAGGAAGGAAGGAAGGAAGGAAGGAAGGAAGGAAAGAAAGAAAGAAAAAGAAAGAAAGAAAGAAAGAAAGAAAGAAAGAAAGAAAGAAAGAAAGAAAGAAAGAAAGAAAGAAAGGTCAATGGGGAAGCCAGCAGGAAATCGGAAGTCATTCCCGCTCCTATTGTTTTTGCTTGTTTGCTTTGTTTTGTTTAGTAAAAAAAAAACACTTGCAAAAAAAACCCACCATTGACTTTGTTTCTCTCTTTAGGTAAGAAAATATCTCTGAAAAATTGACCCAGTTGATCCCAGGCTGTCCACTATATATTAACAGCGCATATATTTGCAGGATGCTATAGAAAAGGGACCTGTGTGCTCTCTGAATAGTTGGTTTTCTTGCAGACAGTTCAGTACCCAAATAGCTAACGTCATCAGTGCTAGTAAGGAGTGGGATTTGCTCTCAGTTTATATTCTAGTGGCTTGTCCTGTGAGTATTGGTGAAGCTGGTTGTAGGAGTTCTTAGTTCGGGTAATGAAATGTCTGCAAGGAAACATCTCAGCTCAGGTAGCACCGAGGACCCGTTATTTCAACCTTGAGCCACAAATATTCTTCATTAAAGGGGAACTGTCCGAACGTAAGAAGGTGAAAACGAGAAACTGGGAGAAACTAAAACTGCCTGATTTGTTAATCCCCTGTGACCGGTTGCACGAAAGCGAAAGATGGAGAAACAACGTCATATCAAATGTCTGAGGAGGAAACGGAAAAGTCTCTGCACTCCCCACTCAACCTGGTCCTTATTCTCAGAATTTGTTCCTTCCTTTTGTCTTCCCAGGGTGCGCTTTTGTGAAATACTCCTCACATGCAGAAGCCCAGGCGGCCATAAACGCTTTACACGGAAGCCAGACAATGCCGGTGAGTGTTTCATTATGGCTTGGTCCTTTTGCAGGGGTGGTGAACTTGTAGCTAATTTTATCGTTTTTTTTAAAATAAATTTATTTATTCAACATTTGAACATTGAAAAACCAATTTCCACAATTTACAACATTACTATAGCGATGTTTACGTTATAAATAACTTCTATTAACGTGTTATACATCTCTGTTTCTTCGTCATTCTAGGCATTTTATACCTATATACACCTATTATATTCTATTATATTATTATTTATATATACACCTAATACCTATTATTTACATTTATTTACGCGAAAACCTTGTGGTTTTATGGTTTTATGGTATTACGTAAGTCATTTGATGCCTTTGTGTCTTATTCTTAACCATTCGTACTGAACACCCCACATTTTATAAAATTCTCCTTCTTCTTTATCCTTCAATAGCTTCGTTAGTCTATCCGTCTCTGCGCATTCATATATCTTATTAATAATTGTGGCTTCTAGGGAGGTTGTAGCCTGCTTCCAATTTCGGGCGCAAGGGATTCTGGCCGCCGTTATGATATGGAGCATCCAATATTGGTATTTTCGATCGAAATTAGGTTCTAATTTTATCATTTTTAATGACCGGTTCAGCAAACCGGAATATTTGACCCCTGGCTGGCCCTACCCCTCCCACGCTTTCCCTCCCAGGAGTCCCCACACGGTCAGTTTTGGATGCCAGGTCCCACATGGAGGCTTGGGGAGGGCAAAAATTCCCCCCTCCACTGTGGTGCAGAAGCCAACTAGGCCACACCCACCATGGCCACACCCCCAGCAACTGGGCAGAGAACCAATTGCTTAAAATTTTTGAAGCCTGCCCCGGGTCATTCGGGCAGAGACAATAGGGATTGACGTGTCAGGCCCCAAGAAGCAAGAACAATCCATGGAGTTACTTCTGAGTAGTTTCTTGATTGCTGTTTGCCGACAGACAGAATCTTGCCAGACTAAATCAACCATCTGCACAACTACAGGCATTCCTCGACTTACGAGCACAGCAGAGCCCCAGATTTCTGTTGTGAGACATTTGTTAAGTGGGTTTTATCCCCCATGAGACCTTTCTGGCCTCACTTGTTAAATGAATCACCGCAGTTGTTAAGTTAGTAACCCGGTTGTTAAGTGAATCTGACTTCCCAATGGACTTTGCTTGTTGGAGGGTCACAAAAGAGGATCATGTAACCCCGGGACACAGCAGTAGTCGTAAATATGAGCCAGTTGCCAAGTGTCTGAATTTTGATCATGTGATTGTAGGGAGGCTGCAAACGTCATTGGTGTGAAAAATGGTCATAAATCACTTCTGCCAGTGCCATTGTAACTTTGAATGGTCACTAAATGAACTGTTGTAAGTTGAGAACTACCTGTATAGTTATACTTTGCCAGCTGCTAGGGAGGTGCTACCTTAATCTTGTTCCTACCTATTAAACTTTCCAAGCTGTGCTCCTCTTCGCCCTCTGGGAAGCAGCCCCTCCCATTTGGGAATCCAGAATACATTCCACCGCAATGCCAAACAGATATTTACAGAATCAATCCATTGTAATGAAATGCAGGGGAAGAGAGGCCACCTAGGACAACAATCAAAGTAAAGTCCCCAAAGTGTTTTTTTTTTTCCAAAAAGCAACTGGACTTTCCTGGATTTTTTTTTTCTCCTTTGAAAATGTTTCGCTTCTCATCCAAGAAGCTTCTTCAGTTCTAACTTGTGGGGAATAGAAGAATGCAAAACCAATGAGATACATGCAGATCTGTTACACTGGGGAAATCTCTATTTCCATCCCGCTCCAGGGGAAAGATATTGTAAAATCTCCATTCCCTCCCTACTCCTGGGGGAAGGTTATTGCAAAATCCCCATTCCCTCTCCACCCCACTAACCTGCTTTCCAGCTCCGTTCTCCTGTGCAGGGCAACCAAAGAAGACCCAGCCGATCAGCTGGGACTCAATGGGAGACAGAGAATAGATGGGAGTGGGGCCAGTCAGAGGTAGCATTTGCCGGTTCTCCCAACTCCTCAAAATTTCCGCTACCGGTACTCCAGAACTAGTCAGATCCTGCTGAAGACCACCTCTGAACCCTGACCCGGAGGACTGAGAATCTCCATAGACAATTAAAGAAAAGAGGAAGGAGCCCTGAGGGGTTTAATGGTCTGAAGAAGAAACTTAAGGAAAGACTTACTAACGCATCAATCATTTCTCTCAGCCGGTCTTTGAAAACTTGCAGATTGGCACACAAACCACAAACCACCATGCAGAGCAGAAAGCAGGTTTCAAGGGCTTCTGTACCTTCAGACCTGCAAGACGGACTTAATGCAGCCCCATAATAAAGCAGATATAGCTCACTTAGTAGTGTTTCCGGCCTTTACCCAGGAAAGTTGACACCCACAGACGAAACATACAGCACATCAAAGTGCCTTCTCTGAAAACTCCATCCTACAGAAAGATGGATGAACACTGGTCCTTGTCAGTGGTAGGGTTCCAAGTAGTTTACCACCAATTCGGTGAGCGTGGCTTGGTGGGCACGCTTTGTATGTGCGCACAAACACTTTGCGTGTGGGTGGGCCCAACAGCAGATCTGTTGGAGAGAACCACTTCTCTCCCAGATGATCTTTGGAGCTACCGGTTCGACCAAACCACACCGAACCGGTAGAATCCCAACCATGGTCCGTGCAGATCTTCATCTTCGGTATATTTCTTTGAATACCGGCAATTGTCTTCTTCTGGTTACATACGCGAGATCTTTCTGTCTCTCATGGTAGGCCTTAATTTCTGGTCCTCTGGCTACTCTTTGTTAACCTTTTCTATTCTATTAACCTATAATCCATTTGTCAATCTATTCTCCAAAGCACCTGAAGGCAGACAAGAAGCAACGGGTAGAAGCTAAACAAGGAGAGACCCAACATAGAATTAAGAAGAAATTTCCTGACAAAATAATTAATCAGTGGAACAATTTTCCTCCAGAAGTTGTGGGTGCTTCAACACTGGAGTTTTTAAAGAAGAGATTGGACAACCACTTGTCTGGAATGGTACAGGGGGTTGGACTAGAAGACCTCCAAGGTGCCTTCCAACCTTATTATTCTATGTTCTGTAAATTCTAATACCTAGTCCAAAGGTCTTCAAACTTGGCAAGTTTAAGACTTGTAGACTTCAACTCCCAGAATTCCTGAACTAACATGATTGGAAGAGGAATTCTGGGAGTTGAAGTCCACAAGTCTTCAAGCTGTCAAGTTTGAAGACCCCTGACCTAGTCTTTTTTTTTAAAGGCCACCAAGATGTCCCTCCGACCTACAAATTACGTGAAACACTGAATTATGAGATTGTTTTAGTCCTGTCCAGTTACACGGATGTTCATTCTACCGGGGTGAGCATGATCTCTTGATCTTCTCACTTCCTGATCCACTTTTGTCCTTCTGTTATGCCAGGGATTAAGTTGTCCCCTTCGCTGGATCAATTCACAATTCTTCTGCCAAGGTTTTATCCTGCATCCATCAAAATTCTGGTCAGGACAGAAGCAGCCATTTGCTTCTGTAACAAGCCTCCTGTCCCTCCCTCTCTCCAGCTATCAGAATTATGGTTCCTCTGTGGTTTCAATTCACACAACATATGGCACCTAAGAGTTTCCAAAAAGGCCATTTTATCTAATTAAAATGCCTTCTCCTCTTCATGAACATCAGAATATGTCACATAAACAGTGGCCCTCTTTGCAGGAATGCAAGATGGATCACACCCTTGAGATGCTTAACCTAGTTGGGTAGAAACCTAGTCAGTGCCTAAGTGAGGGCAGTGTAAAAACCGTCATTATTTGAACAATAGTTCAAATTTAGGCAGCCTTCTTACCTTTAAATCCTCTCCCTTAACCAAAGGAGGAGAGGCGGAGAAGATTTGGGCGCTTTAAATAGAATATTTTCTCTCGCTTTAGATTAGAATAAAATATAGGTATTTTTTTAAGCTTCTGAAAAGTCTGGAAGAAGATCAGGGAGATCAAAACTCATGTATCATGGGATCCAGAGTAAGCCTAGGGGTACTTTTCCACTTTCTCTCATTTCCACACCTGTCTGTGACAAAAGTCCTTCTGGAGACAACCAGCATTAAGATAGCACCGAAGGGAGCATCGTACAGATTACAGAAGAATTTCCCAGCCAGCCTCTATCCAGGAAGGAGGAGACGAGGTGTCTGCTTAAACTTTCCCAAATCTAACATTATGTTAAATGCTTCAAAGAACCCACGTTTCATAAACAAACTATTTAGAGAAAAGTTTTTCCTTCCTTCCTTCCTTCCTTCCTTCCTTCCTTCCTCCCTCCCTCCCTCCCTCCCTCCCTTATTCTTTTCTATTCCTTCTTTCCTTTGCTTTCCTTCCTTATTTCTCTCCTTCCTTTTCCTTCCTTCCTTCCTTCCTTCCTTCCTTCCTTCCTTCCTTCCTTCCTTCCTTCCTCTGCTTCTTCTTTCATAACCTTTCTCTTCCCCCTTCTCTCCCTCTTTCTTTTCATCCTTTTCTGCTTTGCTTTTCCCTTTCCTTTTCTCCTTCTCCCTCCCCTCCCTTCCTTCCTCCCTTCTTTCCTCCTTCCCTCCTTCCTTCCTGCTTTCTCTTTCACAACTTTTCCCTTTTCTTTCCCTTCCCTTTTCTCCTTCTCTCTCCCCTCCCTCCCTCCTTTCCTCTTCCTTCCTTCCTTCCTCCATTCTTTCCTCCCTCCCTCCCTCCCATCCTTCCTTTTCCTTCCTTCCTTCCTCCTTCTGTCCATTTCTCTCCTCCCTCCCTCCCTCTTCCTTCCTTCCTTCCTTCTTCTCCCCTTCTTTCCTCCCTCCCTTCCCTCCTTCCTATTTTTTTCCCCCCTCTCAGCAGCTCTTCCTTGCATTCCCGTTGGCCAAAAGACGAATTATCCTGTATCATCCAAGACATTTTCAACTCCTGTTCTCTGTGAGTGGGGACGTGCGTGCGTATTTGCGTGCCTTTGCTAATCCACAGCACAACTTCCTCTCCTCTTCCTCTCCCCTCTCCTTATTGTTCCATAAATGAACTAATAAATTAGATGTTCCCGGGGCTCAGAATAGAAAACTCGGCAGGCCAGGCGCTTGACAAGGCCTATGAATCATCCCCAGCTTCAGAGGTGGCCTTTGGGGGGCATAGAGACCTCATTGGAACTACTTGGTCTCTCTAGTCACATCCCAGGAATCGTGCAGGCATCTGTTAGGACGGCGAAGAGGCCCACGGGGACATCGGGGGCGTTTTGTTCTCTCTCTCTCTCTCTCTCTCTCTCTCTCTCTGTCTCTCTCTCTCTCTCTCTGTCTCTCTCTCTCTCTCTCTCCCTCTCTTCTTATTTCATGCCTCTCCCAGCTTCCTCCGTGTCCTCTGCCATCGCAAAATCCATCTTCTTCCAAATGGGATAAGTGGGAGACCACTAGCAGCAGAGCTTACAGCTTCAGCCAAGATAAAAGGAGCCGCTCGTGCTCTTTTAGTGGCCCAGGTAGAGTAACAGAATAGTAAAGTTGAAAGGGAGCTTGGAGGTCTTCTAGTCCAACCCCTGCTCAAGCAGAAGACTTCCTCCATTTCAGACAAATGGTTATCCAGTCGCCTTTTGAAAACCTCCAGTGATGGAGCATCCACGACGTCTGGAGGCAAGCCCTTCCACTGATTAATTAACAGGGTGACAGAATAACCGGGTTGGAAGGGACCTTGGAGATCTTCTAGTCCACCCCCTTGCTCAAGCAGAAGACTGTATACCAGGGGTGTCAAACTCATGGCCTGTGGGCCGGATGCATCACACACTAGTCATGCCCACCTCTGGTTTAGCGAACAGGGGGGGAAAAAAGTTGTCATACATCACGTGACGATAACACGTCATTGCAAGTTTGACATCCCTGCTCTATACCAGGGGTCCCCAACCACCAGACCCCGGACCAGTACCGGTCCGTGGATCATTGTGTACCAGGCCGCAAAGAATGAAAGTAGGGCCTACTTTGCTTGGGCACCGCCATCTTGTTTCGACGGCGCTTGAGAAAGTGCTTCCGGGTGAGCTTGTCGGTCGTCGGTTGGAAAGCGGCGTTTGGGTGCTGAAGGAATCCTCGCGCCTTAGTTTCGTCGAAGGGGGGTGGCTGCTTCGAACGAAGAGCCGTCCCGATGGCGGTGGAGTCTCGCGTTACTCAGGAGGAGATTAAGAAAGAGCCCGAAAAGCCCATCGACCGCGAGAAGGTACAAAGGAGGAGTTGAAGGTGGCGGGGAGAAGCGAGGGACGGCTGGCTGGCCGGTCTCTCGGCTCGCCTTGCCTTGGTCGTGCGTGCTGATGCCAGTACTGGTCTGTGGATCATTTTGTACCGGGCCGCAAAGAATGAATAATCGTGAAACTGGTCCCTGGTACAAAAAAGATTGGGGACCACTGCTCTATACCATTTCAGACAAATGGCTCTCCGGTCTCTTCTTGACAACCTCCAGTGTTGGAGCAACCACAACTTCTGAATTCAACTTCTGTTCCACTGGTTGATGGTCTTACTGTTAGGAAGTTTCTCCCGGTTGCTTCTCTCCTTGATGAGTTTCCTACTTTGGAGAATAAGTTGAGTCCCTCTTCTTTGTGGCAGCCTTTCAAACATTGGAACCACAAGCTATCATGGAATGTCAGAAAGAACAAGGAAAAGAAAGCTAAAGCGGAAACACCCAGCGAGAAAAACAGAGCTGAGAAGGTGGCGAAGGAGCTAGGATGAAATGCATGGAAGCAAGATTTGCATAAACGTTGTATGGAGGATTGAAAGGAGGGAGATAGAAGGAGGGAGAAGATAGACAGACAAGCAGACAGATAGACAGGCAGAGGGAAATTTGGAAATCATTCCTGTGGCTTAAACAGACATTTAAAGCCCACAAAACATGGATCCTATGTTTCCACTAGTCCTCATTCTGTTTGATTGATGAGAATTGGTTTTGGATATTTCTTTCAACAGAACATAAAAAGTTAGTGCAATTCTCCTAGTCCCACCTTAGATATGAAAGCATCTGGATGGGTCTATAAGATAAATTTTAGATGATAGATAGAGGATAGATAGATAGATAGATAGATAGATAGATAGATAGATAGATAGATAGATAGATAGATAGATAGATAGATAATAGATTGGGGGACAGAGAGGAGGGAGAGAGAGATAATAGGTAGTAGGTTGGTAGGTAGGTAAGTAGGTAGGTGGGTGGGTAGGTATGTAGATAGATAGATAGATAGATAGATAGATAGATAGATAGATAGATAGATAGATAGATAGATAGATAGATAGATAGATAGATAGATAGATAGATATTGATAGATATTGATAGATAATAGATAGTAGATTGGGGGACAGAGAGGAGGGAGAGAGAGAGATAATTGGTAGTAGGTTGGTAGGTAGGTAAGTAGGTAGGTGGGTGGGTAGGTATGTAGATAGATAGATAAATAGATAGATAGATGATAGATGATAGATAGATAGATAGATAGATAGATAGATAGATAGATAGATAGATAGATGAGATAGGTAGATGAGAGTGAAAAAGATGAGAGATGAGAGAGAGCGAAAGAGAGATTATAGATGAAAGAGAGAGATGATAGGTATAATCAAAGAAAGAGAGAGGGGAGGAGAGATAAACAGACCGAGAGATATAGATTAATGTCCTCTCAAAACCCACAGCTTTAACATTATTTCAGTTTCTTGAGCCGAGAACGGCACCGTAGCAGCTGGGGGTAAGCAAAAACCCGGTGAATAATTATGCACGGATCTTCCATTCATCCTGGAAGGGAAGGTTAGATCATTTCCTCTTGGAATTGGCCACATTCAGCTTCTTCAAACATACTCAGGGCTAGAAAAACAACACAGCCCTGCAGTGCGGCCAGAAACAAAGTTGGCACTTTGGAGTTGAAGAGTTAAAGATGGAAATTGCCCGGGCAGAGTGAAGAAGGAGCTCCAGAGTAGGACCTCGTTTGCGGGGAAAACTGGTGTTTCTTTATTTTGGAGTGTCCTGAATGCTTAGTAGCATTCAAGCTACTAAGAGGCTGCTCATATGAGTCAAGCTACCTGCAGCATTGATGTTACCTAGTTTGGGTCATGAAAGGTCTGCAAGAAAACAGCCAACTCAGATTGCAGCAAGATCCTTCATTTCAATCCTGAGCTACGAATATTCTCCTTTATTAACAGAATACAAGAATAAGAGAGTTGGAATAAGAGAGTTCAAAGAGTTGGGGCCTTGGAGGTCTTCTAGTCCAACCCCCTGCTCAAGCCATCCAGGTTAACGTTTCAGCCATCCAGGTCATGGTTGTCCCAAACGTGCTTTTTTTTCAAGAGGCATCTGGATTTTCTGGTTTTTCTCTGAAGATATTTTGCTTCTCATCCACGAAGCTTCTTCAGCTCTGGCTGAATGGTGGAGGATGGAAGGGTTTAACAAAGCTCCAAGTAGCCTCAATGACTCTCTAAGGATGCAAATGACCAGCTTTCTGAAAGGAGTATAAATCCTTCCATTCCAGTCATCCAGTCAAAGCTGAAGAAGCTTCTTGGATGAGAAGTGAAACATCTTCAGAGAAAAAACAAGGAAGTCCAGTTACCTCTAGAAAAAGGCACCTTCGGGACCTATACATGTCAGACAAATGGTTATCCAGTCTCTTCTTGAAAATCTTCGGCAATGGAGCATCCACAACTTCTTAAAACAAGCCGATCCAATAGTTAATCGTTCTCACTGTCAGAAGAATTCTCCTTAGTTTTAGGTTGCTTCTCCCTTTGGTTAGCTTCCATCCGTTGCTTTTTGTCCTGCCTTCAGATGCTTTGGAAAATAGATTGATCCCCTCATCTTTATGGCAGCCCCTCAAATACTGGAAGACTGGCTATCATGTCACCCCTTCTTTTCACTATACTCAATTCTTGCAATGATTCTTCCTCCAGCCTTCTAATCATCCTTGTTGCTCTTCTCTGCACTCTTTCTAAAGTCTCAACATCTTTTTTATATAGTGGCGACCAAAACTGGAAGCAGCATTCCAAGTGTGGCCATACTAAATCTTTCTAAAGTGGTACTAACACTTTACGTGATCTTGATTCTAGCTGGGTCATGAAACAACCTATCTGCGTCTTCAAGAAAATCACCAAGCTCAGAATGTACCAAGGACTCCTCGTTTCAACCTCGAGCTACAAATATTCCCCTTTATTAACAGAAGAACAGAGTTGGAAGGGACCTTGGAGGTCTTCTAGTCCAACCCCCACACCCAAGCGGCCCCTACATCAATTTTGACAGATGGCAGTCTAGTCTCTTCTCAAAAGCTTCCAGGGATGAAGCTCCCACAACTTCTGAAGGCAACTTTTGTTACGTTGATTGTTCTCACTGTCAGAAAATTTATCCTCATTTCTAGGTTGAATCTCTCCTTGATCAGTTTCCATCCATTATTCCTTGTCTGGACTTCGGGTGCCCTGGAAAATAGCTTGACCTCCTTCCTCTCTGTGGTAGCCCTTCAAATATTGAAAGGCTGCTATCCTGTCTCCCTGGTCCTTCTCTTCACTAGACTAGCCATGGCCAGTTCCTGCAACCGCTCATTGTCTGTTTTTGCCTCCACCATGACATCCTGATTATTAGTTAGAACAGTTTTCAACAGAAAGATATTAGGGAGGATATAACAGGCATTCATACCAAGATCTGCTTTTTTCAAACGAGGGGCTAATATTTTGCAGGATTTGGCCTCACTATAGAAAGGTAAAAACAATTAAGAATTAAGCATCTGGCAGGCCTTTACAGAAGCTTGGAAAGGGCCCAAACATCTGGCATTCTGCTCATTACTGTTTGCAAAATTGATTCTGCCAGCCCTGGTAAGATCTGTTTCCTCCTCGCCCCAGACGAAGGCTAGCCAGGTGTGTTGATCTGCAAACTCCCAGCACTCGTCGCTTTTGGAGAATTGTTGTCCCACCACATCTGGACCCCAGCAGGTTGGGGACAGCTGTTTCATTGTAGGCATACACCTGGTTACAGTTTGTCGAACATGTGAGAGACCTGAAGGGGCGTTGTTGTTCCCAACCCATCTGCAGCGCATCAGTGTTATGTCTGCCTTCCGTCGGTTTGGAAAACACACACACATACACACAACTCAGAACAAGTGAAATGGAAGCGACGCTCACTCAACTGGCTTAGATCTCCACACCGGGAGTGAATTTTCAACCAGAGTGACTGCGTGATAAAAGCCTTTAACCCAGCTCCTGTATTAGCTAGCTTAGCTCTTGTATGGGAAGTCTAACGCGCCCCCCCCGCCACTCCCATGCTCAAGCAGGAAATCTTATATACCCAGTGGTGCAATTCAACTGGTGTAACAATCGCTTCGGGTGATCGCACACGCATGCGCGCTTCGCCGGTGTGCATGCCAAATGCATCCATGCACACACCATTTAAAAAAAAACCCTTTTTTCAGATCTAATACTTACTTTCTACTGCAAGCCCCAGTGAGTAAAACAGCTGAGGCTCCGCCAAACTGCTCGGCCGTGCGAATCAGCTGTGCTCCAAGACAAGGAAAGAGTAGGTATGGGTGGACGAGGCCAAATGATCACTGGAACAACCGGGTCATTTGAACCAGTCCAAACCAGTAGAATCCTACCCGGGCCCATACTGTCCCAGACAAATGGTTGTTCGATCTCTTCTTTAAAACTTCCAGCGATATGCACCCACAACTTCTGGAGGCAAGCTGTTCCACTGGTTAATTCTTCTCACTGTCAGGAAATTCCTCCTTAGTTCTAAGTTTCTTCTATCTTTGATTCCTTTATTCTCTGTTTATATACAACTGGCTTGCTCTGTGTTAGTGAGAGTGTTCGGGTTCTTTGGGTTGTTTACAACGGCAAACTACTTATATACAGTATAAAAGAGGAAGGAAAACCTCTCTTCCTTCTAACACCGAATATGTTACCTAAGTTGGTAATGAAATATAAGAAAACCACCCAGCTCAGAGAGCACCAAGGACCCCATCATCCTTTTCCTCCTCCTCCTCCTCCTCCTCTTCCCTGCCACCCCTTCTAATACTGATGAGATTACTTTGTTTGGCGATGAAACATCTACAAGAAAACAACCGAGCTCAGAGGGCTTCTAGCACTGATCAGGCTACCTAGTTGGGTCATGAAACATCTGCAAGAAAACCACCCAGCTCAGAGAGCACCATGGATCCCACAATTCAAACCTGAGCTACAAATATTTCTCAAGATCCATAGACTTTGGTTCTTCTGTAAGAACCAAAGTCTGTGGAACTCGAGAAATACTAGGACAGAGTGGTGGGATTCAATTTGTTTTTACTACCAGTTCTGTGGGTGTGGCTTGGTGGGGTGGGGTGTGGCTTGGTGGGTGTGGCAAGGGAAGGATACTGCAAAATCTCCATTCCCCTCTCCACACCACTAACCTGCTTTCCAGCTCCGTCCTCCTGTGCAAGGCAACAAAAGAAGACCCAGCTGATCAGCTGAGACTCGGGAGGCAGAGAAGAGATGGGGTTGGCGGGGCCAGTCAGAGGTGGGATTTGCCGGATCTCCAAACTACTCAAAATTTCCACTATCGGTTCTCCAGAACTGGTCAGAACCGGCTGAATACCACCTCTGCCAGGACAATGCGTTGGTTCAGCTCCCAGAATGAAGACGCATGGACTTCAATTCCCAGAATTCTCCAGCCAGCCATGGCAATTCTGTCAGTTGTAGCCTACCCATCTTCAACTTATCCAGACTGAGAGAAAAAGGATCAAGATGGACCCCCAGCCTGTTTGTCCATCTTTTTCGGGGATGCCAGCATTAGTCTTTGTTTGCAACCCCGGGACTGAATCGAGCCCCAGCCAGCTCTGCTGGAAATGGAGGGAGAGAGAGAGAGAGAGAAAGATTTGTTTTCCTGCCTGTTAATGAAATATCAATAGATGGATATTTTATTTTGCTGTGAATATCAAATTTTGCCACTAGCCTGTCAAGCTCTCATTTTCAAGAGGAACTTTATTTCACACATCAAGACAGGCTGGGAAATTAGTTTTTTTTTTTCCCTTCTTCCCCCACCAAGGTCTCTCATTAGGGATTACAAAGTGAACAGAGTGGAGAGCTCAATTTTCCCTCCATTTTTAATCCTCCCCCTCCCGTAGTCGATTTGAGCGTGTCACGGTCCATTGACAAAGAGGAAGAATATGTTACCGGCAGGAGAAGGTTGTGTTAGTCAACCCTGCCAACTTGAGAGCCATTGGCGGGGTGGATAATGTTCCCGTTGGTCAGTGACAAAGTCAACTCAAAGCCCATGCATTAACAGAGAGATAGAACCAAGATCACATGAAATATTAATTCAGCTTTATAAGGCCAAGGTAAGGCCACGCTTGGAATACTGCATCCTGTTTTGGTCCCCAAGATTTAAAAAAAAAAGATGTTGAGACTCTGGAAAGAGTGCAGAGAAGAGCAACCAAGATGATCAGGGATTAACAGGTAATCAGAGTTGGAAGGGACCTTGTAGGTCATCTAGTCCAACCCTCTGTCCAAGCAGGAGACCCTACACCATTTCTGACAGATGGGAGTCCAATCTCTTCTTGAAAGTCTCAGGTGATGGCGTTCCCACAACTTCCGAGGGCAACTTCTGTTTCATTGGTTGATGGTTCTCCCTGTCAGAAAGTTTCTCCTTATTTCCAAGTTAAATCTCTCCTTGTTCAGTTTCTATCCATTATTCCTTGTCTGGCCTTTGGGTGCTTTAGATAATAGCTTGACCCCCTCCTCTCGGTAGTAGCCCTTCAAATATTGAAAGACTGCTATCCTTTCAATATCCGTTGCCCAGTTCTGTAACCGTTCTTCATATGTTTAGTGTCTTTAGTCTCCTAATCATCCTGGTTGCTCTTTTCTGTACTTCTTCTAGAGTCTCAACATCTTTTTTATAGTGTGGTGACCAAAACTGGATGCAGTACTCTAGGTGTGGTCCTACTAAGGCTTTATAGAGTAGTATTAGTACCTCCTTTGATCTTGATTGTATCCCTCTGTTAATATAAATTAGGATTGCATGCTGACTCCTATTTAGCTGGTTGTCCACTAAGACTCCAAGATCCCTCTCCCAGTTCCTGCTATTGAGCCTGGTTTCACCCAGTCTATATGTGTACTTTTGGTTTTTCTAAATGTAGGACTTCACTTTTCTCCACATTGAATTTCATTTTGTTAAATATGGCCCAGTGTTCAAGCCTGTCGAGATCCATCTGGATCTTGAGCCCATCTTCTTGGGTGTTAGCTATTCATGCTGAGGGAAATGGGTATGTCTAGTAGTTTAATGACAAGAAGGACTAAGGGTGATGTGATAGCAGTCTTCCAATATTTAAGGAGCTGACGCAGAGGAGGCAGAAGGTTTTCCAAAGCACCAGGAAAAGAAACAATGGATGGAAACTAATCCAGGAGAGAGAAGCAACCTGGAACGAAAAAGAAATTTCCTGACAGGGAGAACAATTAGCCAGTGGAACAGCTGGCCTCAAAGAAGTTGTGAATGCTCCAAAACTGGAGGTTTTTAAGAAGACATTGGACAGTCACTTGTCTGGAACGGTGTGATCTCCTGGAAGACTTCCATTCTATTACAGCAATAGCACCTCAATAACACTTAGATTTATATACCACTTTACAGGGCTTCACAGTCCTCTCTAAGCGGTTTACAGAGTCTGCCTCTTGCCCCCCAACAATTTGGGTCCTCATTTTACCCACCTCGGAAGGAGGGTAGCCGAGTCAACCTTGACTTATTCTGTTAAAGCAGCCCCTTCATTGCAATTCAAGAGACTTAATCGGTTGGGTTTGATGCCTGATTTCTCTGCTTGTTACAACCGAAGTTATACGGTTAGAGAAACCAAAATCCAGATACGTTTGCACGATCCTCAATTCAATAGATGTAATTTTCTCCTTACATTCTCCCCTTTTTATGGGTTTAAAGAGCTTGCAGTGAGTGCACCAATAAATACCACATATATACTGTAAGTTCGGACAGTTGGGGGTTTTTTTTTACGCTTTTGGAGCTTGGTTGTTATCTTGAAGATGTCTCATTACCCAACTGGGTAACACCATCAGTGGTAGAAGGAGTGGGATTTATGGAGAGGAGGAAGAGGTTGGGTCTTTGGTGCTCTCTGAGCTTGCAGTCGTTTCATGACCCAACTAAGTAACCTCATCAGTGCTAGAAGGGGGTGAAGTTTATAAAGAGGAGGAGGAGGGAGGAGGAGGAGGACTGTGGCATCCCTGGTGCTCTCTGAGCTTGGTTGTTTTCTTACAGACGTCTCATTATCCAACTGGGTAATATCATCAGGGCTAAAAGAAAGAGTGGCTTGTGGAGAGGAGGAGGAGGAGGAGGAGGAGGAGGAGGAGGAGAGGAGGAGGAGGAGGAGGAGGAGGAGGACTGCAGTGTCTTTGGTGCTCTCTAAACTTCATTGTTTTCTTACAGACATTTCATTACCCAACTGGGTAACATCTTCAAAAGGAAGTGGAGTCTTTTTCCTGTTTATATACAAATAGTTTGTCCTTGTAAACAACAGAAATAAAACAACCTCCCCACTAACAAAAAGCAAGCCACATATAAACAGAGGACAAACTCTACTTCCCTTCTTGCACTGATGATATTACTTGTTTTGGTCATGAAATGTCTCTGAGAAAACAGCCAAGCTCAGAGAGAACCAAAAACCCCACAGTCCTCCTCCTCCTCCTCCTCCTCCTCCTCCTCCTCCTCCCTTTGATACCTGTCTCCAGGTGTACATCAGGAGAAGTGTTACCTCCACTTTATTCCTCTCCCTGATGTTTTTATCCTACCTCCTTGCAAATGGCTTATTTCAGATCTCCAGGTGGCGTTTCGTTCCTTGCCATCAAGTTGGGCACACCATAAGCCGAGCTGTTTTCTGCACCTATATATGTATTCTTCCTCCCACCATCTAAAGGAATTGCATTTTATTATTATCTATATTATCCTCCCCTTCCTTTCCATCGTTCTGAGGCGCAGCAGATGGCTTGGGCTCGTAGCATGCTTGCAAATCGTTCCGAGTTTTGGATCCCCATTATCAAATGAAGTCTCAGCCCAGGATTAATTAACTGGATCTCAAGATCTACCGTAATTAAGGGCTGCTCTAGCGATAATTGCTAGGAAATGTATGCCTTAGAAATGTTCATTTGTCAATGAAATGTAATTAAGAACACTGTTTGGGGAAGGATCAATGATTGGGCCATGTACAACAGGAGAGAGAGAGGGAGGGAGGAGAGAGGACAGAGAACAAGAAAGAGAGAAAATGAGAAAGAGAAAGAGAGGGTGGAGAATAAGAGAGAGAATGGGAGAAAAGAGAAAGGGAAAGAAAGGGAGAGAGAAAGAGAAAGGGAGAGAAAGAGAGAGAGAAAGAACAAGAAAGAGAAAGAGACAAAAAGAAAGGGAAAGAACAAGAAAGGGAGAAAATGAGAGAAAATGAGAGAGAAAAAGAACACAAAAGAGAGAACAGGAAAGAGAGAGAACAAAAAAGAAAGAGAAAAAGAGAAAGACAAATTAATGGAGAGGAAGAGGAGAGAAAGAAATTGAGAAAAGGAGAAAGAAAAAAAGGAGAAACAGAGAGAGAACAAAAGAGAGACAAATGAGAGAACGAGAAAGAGAGGAAACAAGTAAGAGCGAGAAAAAGGAAAGAAAGAAAGAAAGAAAGAAAGAAAGAGAGAAAGAAAGAAAGAAAGAAAGAAAGAATGAATGGGAGAGAGGAGGAAAGAAAAAAAGGAAGAGAGAGAGAGAGCATGAGAGAGGGAGAGAGAGGGAGAAATTGAGAAAGCGAGAAAGAGAGATGAGAGAGAGGGAGATGGCAGTGAGGCGACTTCCCTGGATGAATCGAAGTCCTTGATAGAGAAAGATGAGAAATCAGAATTTTCTCCTCCTGAGCTTGGTGGTCCTAACAACCCCCGCCTCGCGCTGAGTCTTCCTGAAGATTCATTCATTGCATTCGTTCCTCCTTCCTTCCTTTTGTTTCGCCTCTTGTTCTTCCCAGCATCGTTCAAGAGGTTTACGGATTTATTGGAGAGGGAAAGAGTGACAGGTCAAAACGAGGAGGCAGGGAGAGCTTGTCGTCTGCGAGCAACCATTTCCTCCCAGAACAATGTTTAATTGTTAATCCAGGAGACGTGGTTCTCTTTGTGAAGCTCCTTGGAAACTCACTTCCTGAGCATGTTAATAATCCCTTACCTTCTCAAGCTGGGCGACTGGGAGTTGGAAAGCGAAGTTCTCTGCATATAATGCGGGAGGTTGGCTGCGGCTGACGGGTTTCCAACCCCCTCGATCCCACGGCGGGCCTTAGAGATGGACGGTTGGCTTCAGCGGCAACACGAAAGGCAGTTGTACGCTTAAATATTAAAGAGCTGAAGAACAGAGCTGGAAAGGACCTTGGAGGTCTTCTAGTCCAGTGGTGGATAACCTTTTGGGGCTCCTGTGCCAAAAATTGTGCACGCGTTTGCATGCTCATGCTCACGTGCCAGCACCCAGAAGGCAATGCACGCCCCTCCATGCCCCCTATGCATGTGCATGCAATACCCACCCACCCCTGTCGCCCCCTTACCTGCATTGCACCTCACAGCTGATGTTTGGCCGGTTTGAGGCCTTTTTCGGCCTCCCAGAAGCTTGAGGAAGGCTTCTGCAGGCTTCTGCAGGCCGAAAACTAGCCCCGTTTCATCACTTCCTGTTTTTCCGAAAATACCGGAAGTGACCAAATGGAGCTAGTTTTTGGCCTGCAAAGCCTGCAGAAGCCTGCAAAATCCTTCCTCAAGCCTTTGGGAGGCTGAAAAAGGCCTCAAATCAGCCAAAAATCAGCTGTGAGGCACGCACATGCGTAATGAGGTAAGTTTGCCTGCAGCTCGCACGCCAGCACAAATGGCTCTGTGTGCCATCTATGGCACGTGTGCCATAGATTCACCATCACGGATCTAGTCCAACCCTCTGCTCAAACAGGGCACCCCCATACCCCCTTTCAGACAATCTCTTCTTGAGAACTTCCAGAAATGGGGCAGCCACGACTTCTGGAGGCAAGGCGTTCCCCTGATAAATTTGTTCCAATTGTCAGGAAATTTCTCCTTAGTTAGATACAGATACGGCTTAATAGAGTCAGAAGGGACCTTGTAGGTCATCTAGTCCAACTCCCCACCCAAGCAGACCCTACACCATTTCTGACAGATGGTCGTCCAGTCTCCCCTTGAAAGCGTCCAGGGATGAAGCTCCCACAACTTCTGAAGGCAGCTTCTGTTCCATGGGTTGATGATTCTCACTGTCAGAAAGTTTCTCCTTATTTCCAGGTTGAATCTCTCCTTGTTCAGTTTCCATCCATTGTTCCTTGTCTGGACTTCAGGTGCCTTGGAGAATAGCTTGACCCCTTCCTCCTCCTCTCTGGGGCAGCCCCTCAAATATTGGAAGACCGCTATCATGTCTCCCCTGGTCCTTCTCTTCGCTAGACTAGCCAAGCCCAGTTCCTGCAACCGTTCTTCATATGTTTCAGTCTTCTTTGTACCATGGATATTTAAAGCCCAAATATTAAATATTTAATTAATAATAATTAATTTAGTTAATAATTAAATATTAAAGCCCATGGATATTTAAAGGACCAAGGATGCTCCGAGGGAGCTCACTAGTAGAGGCCACGGGTAGAGGATTTTGATGGCTTCGCTTCTTCAGAGGTTTTGAGCATGGTTGAGACAACTCCTGTCTCACTCGGCGTAGATTGTCTGATGAATAAGAGAATAGCACACTTGGAAGGGATAGAATAGCACACTTAGAGGTCTTCTAGTCCAACCCCTTTCTCCAGCAGGAGACCCTAGTCCATTCTGGCTGTCCAATCTCTTGTTAAAAGCCTTCGGCGATGGAGCAACCACAACTTCTGGAAGCAAGCCATTCCACGATTAAATAAGAAAATAACAGAGTTGGAAGGGACCTTGGAGGTCTTCTAGTCCAACCTCCTGCTCCAGCAAGAGAACCTAGTAGGACAGCCATTAGTCTGGACAAATGGCTGTCGAATATCTTCTTAAATGCCTTGACTGACAAGCAACGTTAGCAAACCGTAAGTCTCTCTAAGCTTGGTTGTTTTCTTGCAGATGTTTCATGACCCAACTAGATAACATCATCAGTGCTAAAAGGCAGTGGAGTTTTTGGAGAGAAGGAAGAGAGGGAGGTGGAGGAGGAGGAGGACTGTGTGAGCTCTTTGGTACTCTCTGTGCTTGGTTGTTTTCTTGAAGACATTTCATAACCCATCTAGGTAACATCATCAGTGTTAAAACTTGGGTGTAGGGTTTGCTTTCTATTC
>NC_141991.1:254032351-254147351 GCF_049901715.1 Pseudonaja textilis
CTGTTTCCTTCTCCTTCCCCTCCTCCTCCTCCTTCTCTTTCTCCATCTCTTCCTCCACCTCCTCCTCCTCCTTCTTCTCCTTCTCCTTGTCCTTTTTCCTCCTTTTCCATCTCCTCCTTCTTCTCCTCCTCCCTCTCCTCCTCCTCCTATTTCTCCTTCTTTTCCTTCTCCTCCATCTCTTCCTTCTCCTTTCTCTGTTTCTTCCTCCTTCCCCTCCTCCTCCTTCTCTGTTTCGTTCTCTACCACCTCCTCCTCCTCCTTGTCCTTGTCCTTGTCCTTTTCTCCTCCTTCTCCTCCTCCTCTTTCTCCTTCTCTTCCTTCCTCCTCCATCTCCTCCTTCTCCTTCTCTGTTTCTTCCTCCTTCCCTTCCTCCTCCTTCTCCTCCTCCTCCTCTTTCTCCTCCTTCTCTGTTTTGTTCTCTACCACCTCCTTGTCCTTCTCCTTGTCCTTTTTCTCCTCCTTCTCCATCTCTTCCTTCTTTTTCTCCTCCTCCTCCTCTTTCTCCTTCTCTTCCTTCTTCTCTGTCTCCTCCTTCTCCTTCTTCTCCTCCATTTCATTCTCCTTCTCCATCTCTTCCTTCTTCTTTTTGCAAAGCCCACTCCTTCCTAGCATGGATGATGTTCCCTAGTGGGGTATTGAAATGTCTGCAGGAAAACCACCAAGCTCAGAGAGCACCCAGGACCCTACAATCTTCTTCCTCCTCCTCCCCTTCCTCCTCTTTGCAAATTCCACTCTTTGCAAATTCCTCTTTGCAAATTTTTCTTTCTACCCAACTAGGTAGTATCACCAGTATTAAAGGGGGAATGGGGTTTGCAGAGAGAAGGAGGGTATTCTATGTGGTAAGAATGACCATGACCTATTTTTTTTAAAAAATCCAGATAAACCCACCAGCCCCAAAGGGTTGCAAATCCTCCCTCTAGGTTGCAAGTTTACTTCTAGCTTGTTAAATTGCCTACAGAAATTGTGTCAACCAAACATAATAGATTTCAGAATAGTGGAATAGCAGAATAGCAGAATAACAGAGTTGGAGGAACCATGGAGGTCTTCTAGTCTAACCCATTGCTCAAGCAAGAGACCCAAAACAGATTAAGAGAATAGCAGAATAATGGAATAGCAGAATATTAGAGTTGGAGGGACCTTGGAGGTCTTCTAGTCCAACCCCTTGACCCTAGACAGAATAGGAAAATAACAGGAAGCTGCCACCTTCACACCAAGAGATCCTGGAAGGTCAAGTTTATCCTGTCTTTCCGACTTGCATTTCAAGCCCATGTAAGGGGCTCTCAGGGAAGGAAGGAAGGATGAGAGGAAGGAAAGATGAAAGGAAGGAATAGAATAGAATAGAATAGAATAGAAGAGAAGAGAAGAGAAGAGAAGAGAAGAGAAGAGAAGAGAAGAGAAGAGAAGAGAAGAGAAGAGAATAATAGAGTTGGAAGGGACCTTGGGGTCTTCTAGTCCAACTTTCTCTCGTTGATTAGTTTCCACGAAGGAAACTTAATGGAAGGAAGGAAGGAAGGAGATGGGAATGAAGAGAAGGAAGGAAGGCGAAAGGAAGGAGGGAAGGAAAGAAAGAAAGAAGGAAAGAAGGAAGGACATGGGAATCAGGAGAAGGAAGGAAGGAAGGAAGGAAGGAAGGAAGGAAGGAAGGAAGGAAGGAAGGAAGGAAGGAAGGAAGGAAGGAAGGAAGGAAGGAAAGAGAAGGAAGGGAGGGAAGGAAGGAAGGAGGGGGAAGAATGGGAGAGGAACTCGGGAAGAAGGGAGTATGGAAGAAAAGGGAGGGAGGGAGGAAGGAAGGAAGGAAGGAAGGAAGGAAGGAAGGAAGGAAGGAAGGAAGGAAGGAAGGAAAAGGGAAGGGGGAGGGAGGAGGAAAGGAGAGAAGGGATGGGAGAGGAATTAGGGAAGAAGGGAGGATGGAAGAACAGGGAGGGAGGGAGGAAAGAGAGGAAGGAAGGAAGGAAGGAAGGAAGGAAGGAAGGAAGGAAGGAAGGAAGGAAGGAAGGAAGGAAGGAAGGAAGGAAGGAAAAGGAAGGAAGGGAGGGAGGAAAGGAGAGAAGGGGTGGGAGAGGAATTAGGGAAGAAGGGAGGATGGAAGAAAAGGGAGGGAGGGAGGGAGGGAGGGAGGAAAGAGAGGAAGGAAGGAAGGAAGGAAGGAAGGAAGGAAGGAAGGAAGGAAGGAAGGAAGGAAAAGAGAAGGAAGGGAGGGGGGGAAGCAAGGAAGGAAGGACGGACAAGCTCCAGGCCTTCTCCCCATTCCTTGCCTCTCCCATGCCATGAAATGATCAGGCAACCTCAGGGTCAAGTGCCAGGATGCCTTTCAAAGCCTCCCAAGAAAGCCTCCTTCCTTTCCCTGAGGCCATCTCTCTCCCCCTCCCCCTCTTTCTCTCTCCTCTTCACTCCGTCTTTCTTTCTTCCTTTCTTTATCTCTCCTCTCTCTTTCTCTCTTTCTCTTTCCTCTCTTTCTTTCTCTCTCTCCTCCCCTCTTTCTTGATCTCTCCTTTCTCTCTCTCCTCTTTCTCTCTCTTTCTCTCTCCTCTTCCTATTTCTTTCTTTCTCTCTCCTCCCTCTCCCTCCCTCCCTCCTTCCCTCTTCCTTTCAAATTGTCATTCGCCAAAGAAATCTTAGTTAATTGCATGCATTTTGGGCAAATAAGTTATTAATGAGCACATTAAGTCTGCATACATTTGCAGATGAGGACAAGATCATAATTCTGAAAGGGCAAAAAAAGAAAATCTGCTCAGAAAGTGCGTATCCTGCCAGGGCTGCCATTCCCGGTAAAAGAGGCCACCTGGGTTTCTGCTACCTGTTGGAAGGACAAAGGTGAGATCAAGGTTAGGTTGAGCCGAGAAGTCACCATGTTCAGCAACAGCCAGAGGAGTGACAGCTCCCCTGCCTGCCTTCCTCCTTTTTGGCAAGCCCCAGGATCTGATTACAGATAATCAGAGTTGGAAGGGACCTTGTAGGTCATCTAGTCCAACCCCCCCCCCCGCCCAAGCAGACCCTACACCATTTCTGACAGGTGGCAGTCCAGTCTCTTCTTGAAAACCTCCAGGGATGAAGCTCCCACGACTTCCGAGGGCAACTTCTGTTCCATTGGTTGATTGTTCTCACGGTCAGAAAGTTTCTCCTTATTTCCAGGTTGAATCTCTCCTTGGTCAGTTTCCATCCATTCTTCCTTGTCTGGCCTTCAAAAGTGCTTTAGAAAATAGGTTGACCCCTTCCTTCTCTCTGTGGCAGCCCTCAAATATTGGAACACTGAGATGGAGACCTTAACTCCTGATAGAAACAGAGGGAGGGAGGGAGGGAGGGAAGGAAAGAAAGAAGGAGATGGGAATGACAGGAAGGAAGGAAGGAAGGAAGGAAGGAAGGAAGGAAGGAAGGAGGAGAGGAGAATAAGGAGAAGGAAGACAGGTGAAAGGAAGGAAGGAACAAAGGTGATGGGGAGGATGGGTGGATGGAAGGAAGGAAGGAGGAAGGAAGGAAGGAAGGAAGGAAGGAAGGAAGGAGGAGAGGAGAATAAGGAGAAGGAAGACAGGTGAAAGGACGGAAGGAACAAAGGTGATGGGGAGGATGGGTGGAAGGAAGGAAGGAAGGAAGGAAGGAAGGAAGGAAGGAAGGAAGGAAGGAAGGAAAAAGAGAGAGAGAAAGAGAGAGAAGAGGAAGGGAAGGGAGGGAAGGAAGGAAGGAAAAGAGAGAGAGAAAGAGAGAGGAGAGGAAGGGAAGGGTGGGAGGAAGGAAGGAAGGAAAAGAGAGAGAGAAAGAGAGAGGAGAGGAAGGGAAGGGTGGGAGGGAAGGAAGGAAGGAAAAAGAGAGAGAGAAAGAGAGAGGAGAGGAAGGGAAGGGTGGGAGGGAAGGAAGGAAGGAAGGAAAAGAGAGAGAGAAAGAGAGAGGAGAGGAAGGGAAGGGTGGGAGGGAGGGAAGGAAGGAAGGAAAAGAGAGAGAGAAAGAGAGAGAGGAGAGGAAGGGAAGGGTGAGAGGGAAGGAAGGAAGGAAAAGAGAGAGAGAAAGAGAGAGGAGAGGAAGGGAAGGGTGGGAGGGAAGGAAGGAAGGAAAAAGAGAGAGAGAAAGAGAGAGGAGAGGAAGGGAAGGGTGGGAGGGAAGGAAGGAAGGAAAAGAGAGAGAGAAAGAGAGAGGAGAGGAAGGGAAGGGTGGGAGGGAGGGAAGGAAGGAAGGAAAAGAGAGAGAGAAAGAGAGAGGAGAGGAAGGGAAGGGTGGGAGGGAGGGAAGGAAGGAAGGAAAAAGAGAGAGAGAAAGAGAGGGGAGGGAGGAAAGGAGGAAGAGAGAGAAAGAGAGAAGTATCGAAGGAGAGGGAAAGCCTTTAATTTTATTTAAATAAGACCCAATTTAAATAAAACCCCAAATCAAAGGATAGTCCTTTGGGGACTAGGGGATGGTACCTTCAGCCGGCGGGTTTTTGAAGGAAAAAAAAAAACCACAAATCTGCTCGCAGTCCCATTATAGAGCTGCGTTTTTTCCGACTCGCTAAGACCGACTTCCAGAGAAGCATTGATAGAGAGAGTGCCAGCCAACGAGTCCCACACCTCCAAGGAAGACCCATGATCCCCACAACAAGCCTAAGCACATGGGCTTTGCTGTCCTGTGGGTTAGAAATCGTGGGGAGCAACAGCAGAGTCAGGAAATGCCAGGATTGGCCACGGGGGCGCCACCGCGAGGGGAATACGGTATTTATCCTGGCAAACTGAGCCCGGCCGCTTCCTCTCTCTCTAGCCAGAAGTGGGGAAATGGGAGGTTTGCCTGCAAGGATGGTGAGAAGGACAAGGAAAGATCACAATCGCGTTTAACTCCCTTCAAGACCCAGGAATAAAACCTGCCGAACTTTAGCGCCTCCGTAAAGCCGGGTAGAAACCCACTTTTGGCAAAGGGACCAGTGTGTGATGCAGAATGTATAGATAGATCATCTCTGGATGCACCTGCTTACCTCAAATGCAGGCTTTGCTCTCTCTCTCTCTCTACAAACTAGCGGCTTCTTTACACTTTAATTGGTTTCCTCTTCCTCCTCCTCTTCCTCCTCTTCTGATTCTGTTTCCTCTCCTCTTCCTTTTCTTCCGCTTAGTTCTCCTCCTCCTCTTCTTCCTCTTCAGCTCCTGTTTCCTCTCTTCCTTTTCTTCCGCTTAGTTCTCCTCCTCCTCTTCTTCCTCTTCAGCTTCTGTTTCTCTCTTCCTTTTCTTCCTCTTCCCGTTACTTCTCCTCCTCCTCTTCCTTCTCCTCCTGCTTCTCTTCTTCTTCTTCCTCCTCCTCCACTACTGCTTCTCTCTCTTTCTTCTTTTCTTCCTCTTCCTCCTCCTCCTCCTCTTTCTTCTCCTCCTGCTTCTCTTCTTCTTCTTCCTCCTCCTCCACTACTGCTTCCTCTCTTTCTCCTTTTCTTCCTCTCCCACTTCCTTTGCCTCGTCTTCCTTCTCCTCCTGCTCCTCTTCCTCCTTCGCCTCCGCTCCTGCTTCTTCTTTCTCCTTTTCCTTCTCCTGCTTCCTCTCCTTCTCTCCTTCTGCTTCTCCTCCTTTCCCTTTTCTACCTTCTCTCCTCCTCCTCCTCCTCTTCCTTCTTCTTTACTACTGCTTCCTCTCTTTCTCCTTTTCTTCCTCTTCCACTTCCTTCTCCTCCTCCTCTGCCTTTCCCTCCTGCTTCTCTTCCTCCTATGCCTCCACTCCTGCTTCTTCTTTTCCCTTCCTTTTCCTTCTCCTGCTTCCTCTCTTTCTCTCCTTCTTGTGCTTATCATCCTTCTCCTTTCCCTTCTTTTTCACCTTCTTCTCTTCTTTCTCTTCCTCCTTCTCCTCCTCCTCCTCTTCCTCGTCTTCCTCCCTCCTCCTTCTCCTCCTTTTTCTCCTTTTCCTCCTCTACCTCCTCCTCCTCTTCTACTCTTCTCTTTTTCTTTTCTTCTTCCTCCTCTTCTTCTTCCCCCTCTTCCTCTTCTTCTTCATCCTCTTCCTCCTCCTTTTCCTCCTCCTCCTCTTCCTCCTTCTCCTCTTCCTCTTCTTCTTCCTCCTCCTTTTCCTCCTCCTCCCTCATTCCTCCTTCTCCTCTTCCTCCCCCTCCCCCCTCCTCCTCCTCCTCTTCCTCCCCCTCCCCCACTCCTCCTCCTCCTCCTCCTCCTCCTTTGAGGCCAGCTTCAAAGCAAGAGTTTTGCACCCCTACTGTGGCTCTGGGGGGAGGCTTAGCTAATAAACCCCTCCCCAGGTGCTGTCCTCTTCCTCCTCCTTTTCCTCCTTTTCCTCCTCTTCCTCCTCCTCCTCTTCTCTTCTTCTCTTTTTCTTTTCTTCTTCCTCTTCTTCTTCTTCCCCCTCTTCCTCTTCTTCTTCGCCCTCTTCCTCCTCCTTTTCCTCCTTTTCCTCCTCTTCGTCCTTCTCCTCTTCCTCTTCTTCATCCTCCTCTTCCTACCCCCCCACTCCTTCCTCCTCCTCCCCCCACTCCTCCTCCTCCTCCTCCTCCTTTGAGGCCAGCTTCAAAGCAAGAGTTTTGCACCCCTGCTGTGGTTCTGGGGAGGAGGCTTAGCTTAAAAACCCCTCCCCGGGTGCTCCCCTCTTCCTCCTCCCCCTCCCTCTTGCCCGGCTGCCCTTCCCGCGACTGCGTGATGTTTTTGCCCTGCTCTCTTCCTTCCAGCTGATGCAGCAACAGGCCGCCATCATGGCTTCCGTGGCGCAAGGCGGTTACCTAAACCCCATGGCGGCCTTCGCAGCGGCCCAGATGCAGCAGATGGCGGCCCTCAACATGAACGGGCTGGCGGCCACCCCAATGACACCCACCTCAGGTAAGCGCCCGGGGGGGCGGGGGCAAAGCGGGGGCAGCGCCGACGCGGCCGAGCAAGGCGTGGCAACATGGGTAGTCCTCGACTTACAACGCTTCATTTAGTGACCAAAGTTTCAGCCGTACCGGGGACGGGAAAACAACCCTCACTTAGGACGGGTTTTTTTCACACTTAACGACGGTTGCAACGTCATTTGGTGGGGGAGCCAGATTTGCTGAACGAACGTGTTACTCATTTAACAACGGTGATTTACTTACAGTTGGGGGGGGAGGGGGCAAAGCTCACTTAACCCAACAGTCTCGCTTAGTGGTGGAATTTGTGGGCTCAATCCTGGCCGTAAGTCGAGGACTCCCTGTATGCTCCCAAACCAAGGGAGGCACTTGATTTGACGCTCTGCCTTTCCTCTCCCGCCCTCCAGGTGGCAGCACGCCTCCAGGCATCACTGCACCAGCCGTGCCTAGCATCCCGTCCCCCATTGGGGTGAATGGTTTCACTGGTCTCCCGCCACAGGCCAATGGGCAACCTGCAGCAGAAGCCGTCTTTGCCAACGGCATCCATCCTTACCCAGGTAGGACAACATTTTGGCCTTGGGAACCTCTCGATTCTGACCCGATACTTTTCGCTGGCTGGGGAATTCTGGGAGTTGAAGTCCACGTGTCTCCGAAGAGGCAAAGCGGAGAAACACTGCAGTGGAAGCTAGACGGAGCTGAGCATTTGCTGGCCGGATGCCCTTCCTGTTGTCTATCTGGAGTTCACAGCAGATGCTTTCTTTTTTATGCCCTTAGAGAGAAGGGTTTGCTGCTTTTATGGCCCTGGAATCCCTTAACTCAGGGTGGAGTCAGGGCGACTAGATGGAGCTGAGCATTTACTGGCCGGATGCCCTTCTTGTTGCCTATCTGGAGTTCACAGCAGATGCTTTCTTTTTTATGCCCTAAGAGAGAAGGGTTTGCTGCCTTTATGGCCTTGGTATCCCTTAACTCAGGGTGGAGTCAGGGCGACTAGATGGAGCTGAGCATTTACTGGCCGGATGCCCTTCCAGACACCTACACAGAGTTCACAGCAGACGCTTCCTTCTTCTAAGAGAGAAATATTTGCTGCTACCTAGGATTGAACTCTCAACCTTCCAAGTGGGAAGCAAGCGCCTTCACCACTAGGCCACCATTACTTGGCTTCATTATTAGCAGATTAATCCCAGCTCTCGTTTATATTTACATGGATTTATTTAGGCGGATGTTTTTACGGTTTCAATCATTTGAAATTATTTTGAAATTTTAGGCTTGTCAGCAGGGACGGGATTCTACGGGTTCCGTCCGCTTCTGTAGAACCGGTTGCTCTGAAGAGCAGCAAACAGAGAGCAAACGTAGAAACTGGTTCTATATGTCTGTTGCTGTTTTGGCCCACCCGCCCACCCGGGCTCTTACCTGATCTTTATTTCCTGCGTTTTCAACCGCAGCTGCTTTACGTGACACAGCTGCAGTCGAAAAAAACAGGGGGAAAAAAGGGCTTTTTCAACTGCTGCGCACTTGCACGCAGCGCTGCTCAGCTGTCCGGGCATCTCAGCAGGTTGTAAATTGCACTTGGATGACCTCCAAGGTTTCTTCCAACTCTGTTAGTCTGTTATTCTGTCTAAGATCTTCTGCTTGAGCAAAGGATTGGACTAGATCAGGGGGAGCCAACCTTTTTGGACCTCAAACCAAAATGGACCACCAAACTCATAATTTTAAATCCCTAGGCTGGACTAGAAGACCTCCGAGGTCCCTTACGACTCTATGTTCCCTTTTTACAGCCCGAGTCAAAAATCCTTGTCAAAGCAGCCAAGAACCCTCTGCCCCTAAGTGAAGAATGCCAGCTCAGTGAATTCTTGTGGTTATTGTGGTTATTGTTGTGTCTGAATGCCTAATTAATTGCAACAGTAAATGCACACTCTTTTAATCACTGCATCAGCTGTCTTAATCAATCTTCATAATACAGAATCGGTAGTATGGCACCCATGAATTTTAATCTACATAAATTGTGGGAAACCGCTCACAAGCTTGTTGTACCAAATGATATAATTATGGATATAGATTAGGCTTTGGGGAGAATGATTTAAATTGGATTTGGGAAGGGATTGACGAGGGGAGCTCTCCGTTCTGTATTTATTTGTTTTAATCCTGACCTTGCAAAGCCTGTTCTTAAAATGAGGGTCTCCACCCCGCCCCGCCCCAGTTGTGGTGGCCTCTCCCAAAATTGTAGGGCTAAACAGAACGGAACAGAACAATGGAGTTGGAAGGGACCTCGGAGATCTTCTAGTCCAACCCCCCCAGCTTAGGCAGGGAACCCGGCATTCTCATTTAGCGGATTTGTTGGGATCACGGCTAGAAAAATAGAAGTTTAAAGAGTGTGCGAAGTAGTGCAGCAGAGAGATTCTAGGAAGGGCTGAAATAAGTTTGGTGACTTCTTGGATTTTTATTTAGTTTTGTATATTAACTTTGCTCTGAATAAAATAAAAATGATATACATGAAGAAAAGGAAGTTTTCCAAATTATAAGTGGGAGTTGGGTTCCACTTGGGATGAGTTCCATGGCTAAGACAGAAAAGTTTAGAGACTTTGGACTGAGCAGATCTCGTGAAAGAAAATTGAAGTGGAACTTGGTCCACAAGAATAGAATGGAATGGGATGGGATGGAAAATAATGGAAGGGAAGGGAATGAATAGGATAGGATAAGACAGAACACCACAGAACAGAAAATACGGAAGGGAAGCGAAGGGGAAAGAATAGAATAGAATAGAATAGAATAGAATAGAATAGAATAGAATAGAATAGAATAGAATAGAATAGAAGAGAAAAGAAAATATGGAATGGAATGGAATGGAGAGTGGAGTGGAGTGGAGTAGAATGGAATGGATTGGAATGGGATGGGATGGGATGGAATGGAATGGAGTAGGGTAGGGTTGGGTAGGGTAGAACAGAACAGAACAGAACAGAACAGAACAGAACAGAATAGAATAGAATAGAAAATATGGAATGGAATGGAATGGAATGGAATGAAATGGAGACTGGAGTGGAGTGGAATGGAATGGAATGGAATGGAATGGAATGGAGTAGGGTAGGGTAGGGTAGGGTAGGGTAGGGTAGGGTAGGGTAGGGTAGGGTAGGGTAGGATAGGATAGGATAGGATAGGATAGGATAGAATAGAATAGAATAGAATAGAATAGAATAGAATAGAATAGAATAGAATAGAATAGAATAGAATAGAATAGAATAGAAAATAGGGAATGAAATGGAATGGAATGGAATGGAATGGAATGGAAGAGGAGAGGAGAGATTGAACAGCCATTTGTCCAAAGTAGTATCAGGTCTTCTCCCACTTGAGCCAGGGGTTAGACTAGAAGACCTCCAAGGTCCCTTTGGTATTCCGTACTCTGTAAGTTGGCACAACGACAGATTCAACCGAATTAAAACAAAAGCCATTCTGTTTTAATCATTTGGCAAGATTTATTTAAAACTTACTGAAGTACAGTTTAGGAACTCAGCCAGTTAAGCATAGTTATGACCAAGTGGATTCAGAATTTGAACAATGCAACATACAACAGTTTGCTTAATGACCATACAAGTTACAATGAAACAGGAAAAAGTGATTTATGACCATTTTTCACACTTAATGACCATTGCAGCATCCCCAGGGAAGCTGGATTCGTTTAACAACGGCAGTGATTCACTGAACACCTGTGGCAAGAGAGGTTGTAAAATGGCGGCGGGGGGACAACTCACTGAACCAATGTCTCAGTTAGCAACCGAAATTTCGCACTCAACTGTGGTCATAAGTCAAGGCCTATCTGTGTAATTGATTGGCGATGAGGGAAGTTATCAATGGAAGAGAAATATCAAATTTACAGTTAATATTACACCGAGAAGAAATCGGTGTTTTATCGATGGTATGTTAGATTAATATACCATCGACAAAACACCAATTTCCTCTCCTTTCCTTTCCTTCCTTTTCAATTCTACCTTTAAAATCTGTCTTATTCTAATAGATTAATAAAACAGATTTTAAAGGTAGAATTTTTTTAGCAGGCCATTATTTTGTTTAAACTGAATATTACTAAACTTTATCTCTATATATAAAAGCAAAAGACCCCTCACGCATCATCACAAAATCTCCTGAACCGTAACGCCTACAAACCTGAAATTTGGCACGTATGTTCCTCTTGGCTTTTAGGGGCTCACTAAGAAAGGATTTTTTGAAATGACCATCAGAGCATTATTATTTCTTATATTATTATTATTATTATTATTATTATTATTATTATTATTATTAACATGCACTGATGCTAAGGAGTTCTACTCCCCCTCCCCACCTGGAAAAAAATCTCTTCCAAATGCAAAACACAAGCAGAGGAGTTTCAGTTTCACAGCACCAAGCAGCTTTAGTACAGAACAGTTGAGCTAAGCCATGCCCAGGCTCCTTGCTGTCTCCTTCTTGCTCACACAGCAAATACTGCTTCAGTTTCCAAACAGCCCTCAACTCTCTCACACACTGACAGTATACTAGCCAGATGAATACCTATGGATGCTGGTAGGCAAAGGGACAATTTTTCCCCTTATTTTCCTCCCCCAAAACTAAGCCCGACCCCACATAGTTTTGTAGCAAAGTACAGGTATCGAGCTAGTATTTTTATAAAATATACCAAGCTGACTTCGAACAGGATAACAGCTGCCAGCATTTTCTATCTTTCTTACCGAAAAACACAAATAATTTCTTTCATGAAAGAAGGGCAAATTAAGTTAGGAGCTTATGTATCAACGTCAAAATGAGCTGCATATTTTAAAATGTGATGGGAGATTTTAACATGATGTGGATATTTTTTTTTTTATGATTATCATTTTTTTGCATGCCACATCCTAAGTCTGGGTTTCTCCTAGCATAAGATTATAACGTGTAAGATTTGTCAAACCAGAGAGAACTTATTGTAACGTATAATTTGTCATTCAAATCATGCTGCTTAAAATTGCCAATTACCATGCAATAATCTTATTTTAATGCTGATTTATTTCAACATATTTTTTTCAACTCCCAGACTGATGTGCAATATTTTAATATGTAGATTTATATCAATGTCATTCTGGAAATTATTTCTTGTCCAACTTACAGCGCCTGAAAACCCTGTATGCTCTTTATTAATAACTTGCTTTTTCCTCTACTTTTTCTCGTCTCTTTTTCCAATGATATTTATGCACCATTGCTAGAGTAGACAGGATGGGCAGCCCACGAATCTAATAAATAAAACTCACAGCCAGCTTTTGTAAAATGTTTATATAAATGTGAAAAAGTTCTAGGAGAAAGTCACTAAATGCAGATAACCTGTTTCCCTGAAAATACAACCTACCCTGAAAGAAAGTCCTAGCTTGATTTTTACACATGCGCCCAATATAAGCCCTACCCCTCCAAAAAAATAAGCCCTAAGTAAGATCCCACCCACTCCAGAGTGCATGCGTAAAAATTAAGCGGGCAAGGAGCAACAAATGCAAGTGAGGTTAGTCAGTGGATAACATCCCCTGAAAATAAGACCTGGTGCCTTTTTGGGTGGCAAAAACATATATAAGACAGGGTCTTATTTTTGGGGAAACACAGTAGTCATTTAGTGCCTGTTCAAAGTTACAATGGCACTGAAAATAATGACTTATGGCCATTTTTCACACTTATGACCAGGGGCAGCATCCCAGTCAGTGGTCACCTGACTTACATTCGGATCCTTGAACCACTGACTCGCATTTACGACGGTTGCAACGATCGGGAGTCATTTTGCAACCCGTGGGCAAGCGAAGTCCGTGGAGAACTCAGATTCACTGAACGACTGTGTCTCTGATTTTAACAACAAGCCGTTGATTCCCTTAACAAAGGTGGCAAGAAAAGCAGTACAAGGGGACGGATTCACTTGACAAACGGTTCACTGAGCAACCGTTAATGTTGGGCTTGATTCTGGTCAGTTGAAGGCTCCCTGTATGAGTCAGCCGTGCGCTTCAGCCTTCAAAAAGGCCAATGCAATCCTAGGCTGCATTAGCAGAGGGATAGAATCAAGATACGGGAAAAGTTCTACTATCGCTTTACAAAGCCTTAGTAAGATCAGACTTGGAGTACTGCAACCAGTTTTGGTCACCGCGTTATAAAAAAGACGTTGAGACTCTAGAAAAAAGTCCAGGGAAGAGCAACAAAGATGATTAGGGGACTGGAGGCTAAAACATACGATGAACGGTTGCAGGAACTGGGCCTGGCTAGTCTAGGGAAGAGAAGGACCAGAGGAGACAGGACAACAGGCTTCCAATATTTGAGGGGCTGCCACAGAGAGGAGGAACGGGGTTCAATCTATTCTCCAAAGCCCCTGAAGGCAGGACAAGAAGCAACAGATGGAAACTAACTAAGGAGAGAAGCAACTTAGAACTAAGCAGAAATTTCCTGACAGTTAGAACAATTAATAAGTGGAACAAATTGCCTGCAGAAGTTGTAAATGCTCCAACCCTGGAGGTTTTTTTTAAAGAAGAGATTTGACTGAAATGGTGTAGGGGGCAGGGGGTTGGACTAGAAGACCTCCAAGGTCCCTTCCAACTCTGTCATTCTCTTATACCGACATCACCAGACGCGTTGTGTTGTATTGTCTTTCCCAGAGACATTGACCTGTCTTTCAACCTCTCTTTTCTTCTCTCTCTCGTGTCTTTGCAGCACAAAGCCCCACCACGGCTGATCCTTTGCAACAGGCATACGCTGGAGTACAGCAATACGCAGGTCGTTAGTATTAACACTTTCCCCCAATAACCCTTTCACTTTCACTTTCGGGGGGGCAGGGGCTTAGAAAAGTCACATCCATGGTCCATCTCATCCATTGTATCTCAGCAGGGCAAAGGGGCAACATCTGTGCTTTGCCTTAAGGGGCATTTGTTTATTTTTTTAGGTTTATCGAGAAAGGAGAATATTTGTAGCTCGGGGCTGAAATGAAAGGCGCTTGCTTCTCTCCAAGTTGGGGTTGTTTCCTTGCAGGTGTTTCATGACCCAACTAGATAACATCATCAGCGCTAGAAGGGAGTGGAGTTTGTGGAGAGGAGGAGGGGGTGATAGGAGGAGGAGTACGACTGTGGTTTCTTGGTGGTGCTCTCCGAGGTTGGTGGTTTTCTTGAGGACGTTTAATGACCCAACTAGGTAATATCATCAGTGATAGAAGGGAGTGGGATTTGTGGAGAAGAGGGGAGAGATGGGAGGAGTAGGGAGACTGTACATCCTTGGTGCTCACCGAGTTTGGTTTTTTTCTTGAAGGACGTTTCATGACCCAACTAGGTAATATCAGTGCTAGAAGGGAGGGAGTTTGTGGAGAGGAGGAGGAGGAGGAGGAGGAGGAGGAAAAGAAGGAGGAGGAGGAGGAGAAAAAGAAGGAGGAGGAGGAGGAGGAGGAGGAGGAGGAGGAGGACAACAACGACTGTGGGGTCATTGGTGCTCTCTGATCATGGTTGTTTTCTTGCAGACGTCTCATGACCCAACTAGGTAACCTCATCAGTGCTAGAAGGCAGTGGGGTGTGTTCTCTGTTTACATACCAAGTGATTTCATTAGAAGAGAATATTTATACTCATCTTTGAACTGTGGGGTTGTTGGTGCTCTCTGAGCTTGGTTATTTTCTTGCAGATGTTTCGTTACCCAACTAGGTAACATCATCAGTGCTGGAAGGGAGTGACGTTTGGTGTTTGTTTATATACTGGTAGCTTAACCTACATCAGCATTGGTGGAAATGGTCTCGATGGTGCCTTGATTAGGCTGCGGTCTACTCATTGTTTGTCTGAGTTGGTAGTTCCGTGACGGGGATATTGTAGTAAACAATATATAAGCAGTGAGTAAAATCAAGCTAAAAAAAATTCCAGGCTTTGGGGTCCAACTGGCAATCAAGATGCATCCAAGAAGAAAGGAAAGACACATATTCAAAGGACCATCTGATCCCACTCACATTTACCTGACCCGCCAGAATGGAGAGGCCAAAAACGTTACAGCTCTCCTCTCTTAAGAACGTCCACCTAGCAGGACCAAGGGGAAGGGCCTTCCTAGCGGTGGCTCCCTCCCTGTGAACCATCTTCCCTAAGAAGGGATAAGATTGGCCCTCATTTCGACACTATTTTTGAAGGCCTTGTAGACCTGCTTTTGCCAATGAGATTGGGGACCCCAGACTGGGATGGAACCAGTGGTGAGATTCAAAACATTTTTACTGCCGGTTAGGTGGGTGTGGCTTGGTGGGCATGGCAGGGGAAGGTTACTGCAAAATCCCCATTCCCATCCCACTAACCTGCTTTCCAGCTCCGTTCTCCTGTGCAGGGTAACCAAAGGAAACCCAGCCGATCAGCTAGGACTCGATGGGAGGCAGAGAATAGATAGGGGCGGGGCCAGTCAGAGGTGGGATTGGCCGGTTTCTCTGGACTACTCAAAATTTCTGCTACCGGTTCTCCAGAAACTTCCTTAGAATGAGGACAATTTAACCAGTGGAACAGCTAGCCACCAGAAGTTGTAAGTGCTTTATCGCTGGAGGCCTTTAAGAAGTGAATGGACTGCCACTTGTCTGAAATAGTATAGGGTGTCCTGCTTGAGCAGGGGCGGGCTAGACTAGAAGACCTCCAAGGTCCCTTCCATCTGTGTTCTGAATTGGACCATTTTTAATCCTCATCCTTATCATTTGAGTGTTATCAGCAGGAAGGATGTGGAATTATTGTTCGGAGTCACTGTGAGTGACTTGGCTGCAGGGGTGGGATTCTACCGGTTCAAACCGGTTCAGGTGAACCGGTTATTCCAAAGATCAGCTGGGAGCAAACTGGTTTGCTCCGATGATCAGCTATTGGGCCCATCGGCCTGCCCCAGTTCTGGTCTGTGCTTTATTTCTGGATTTTCCAGCTCGGCTGATTTACACAGCACCACAAATTGCCACCCGTCAGCTGTTTTACACACAGTTGTAAGCAGCAGACAGTGAGTTGCAAACTTGAATCCCACTCCTGCTTGGCGGACATATAAATTGTCTTAGATAAATATGTTCCGTGCTTGAGTTAAGAAATTGTGCACAGATTTGGGAACCGGGAGATTAGTTCGACTCAGGGGTCGCTCGTGCAGTTTAGGACATGCCACAATTTCGCCAGGATATTGTAGAAAATATTCAGAACAGACGCCTCGGTATCTTTTTACACCTAACACATCCGGCTTGTTGCTCCAACCAATTAGTTTGCTTCCTATGGTGCGAAGGACACCCATGAGTCCTTGCTGTGCAGGGGGTGTTTTTTTGGGGTGAGATCCGGAGACGTAAATTTCAAAACTTTCATTGGTTGGCATTTCATTCCTTCTCTTAATTGCGTGTACGGCTTGACAGATAGGTCATGTTGAGATGTTCAACGCTAAGAGCCGCATCTCTTAATTAAAGTCCAAGTATGCAAATGGACCACTTGCTTGCTTTCCTGCTTCCTGCAAGGGGACCCCAGGGGTTCGTTATTTTGGATTCCGTTTGAGATCGGAGGAGCTTTTCGACTTGCCGTTGGCCGTACTGAGGCCTCGGTTATCCAGATCACTCGAGTTGCTGAGATTTAATTATACACCTTAGTGCAATCCAGATTTATGGGCTGGGTTCCAATTGGCTGAGACTCGAACAAGAATGTAGAGAAGAGCAATGAGGAGGATGAGGGGACTGGAGGCTAAAAATATGAAGAACGGTTGCAAGAACTGGGCCTGGCTAGTCTAGGGAAGAGAAGGACCAGGGGAGACAGGAGAGCAGTCTTCCAATATTTGAGGGGCTGCCACACAGAGGAAGGGGTCAAGCTACTCTCCATAGTACCAGAAGGAAGGACAAGAAGCAATGGATGGAAACTAACCAAGGAGAGAAGCAACCTAGATCTAAGGAGAAATTTACTGACAGTTAGAACAATTAATAAGTGGAATAACTTGCCTCCAGAAGTTGTAAATGCCCCAACACTGGAATTTTTTTAAGAAGAGATTGGACAACCACTTGACTGAAATGGTATAGGGTTTCCTGTTTTAGCACAGGGGGGTGGATTAGAAGATCTTCAAGGTCTCTTCCAACTCTGTTATTCTGCTACACTCCCTGTGGAATCTCTAATTGTTAAAATACTTCAGAGTTGCCTTATAGTTGAAGGGTAATACACCGAAAAGGGAAGGAAATCATTTCTCTTAGGTCTCTTCCTGTAGGCCATGGAATTTCAGCAATTTGTAGGAGAGCGGTGGGAGCTGAGAAGTTGTGAATGCTCCAACACTGGAAGTTTTGAAGAAGACATTGGGCAACCCTTTGCCTGGACCGTTGTAGGGTATCCTGCCTGAGCAGGGGGTTGGACTAGAAGACCTCCAAGTCCCCTCCAACTCTCTTGTTCTATTGTTATTCTGAGTGATGAGAGTTGTAGCCACCTTGTTTGGGAATGAGAAGGTTGAGCATCGTGTCTGCAGGGCACCAACTTGGAAAAGTCTAACCCTACACACTGTGTTATAGTTATACCTTACACAGGTTGGACAAAAAGCAACGGGTGGAAACTAATCAAGGAGAGAAGCAATTTAGGAGAAATTTCCTGACTGTTGGAGCAATTAATCCGTGGAACAACTTGCTTCCAATAGTTACGAATTTTGCAACACTGGAAGTTTTTAAGAAGAGATTGGATAACCATTTGTCTCAAGTGGTGTATGATTCCTGCTTAAGCAGGAGGTTGGACTGGAAGACCTCCAAGGTCCCTTCCAACTCTGTTCTTCTATATTTGTTGCCTCCTTATTTTGGTAAGGTAGGTGTCAAGTTTCCAAGTGATGAAGTCCATTTAAAAAGAAGATATACTAAGCCTAACGAACATGGCTAGACGTATGTCCGTTTCGGGCTTGACAGTAGAAGGTCTACATTAAGCCATATGAAGTTAAGACATGCCCCAAATAAGCTAGGATTGGCTAATTCCATCATCATCATCATCTCCATATACTAAAATTCTGTGGTTTGCAGTCCAAGTACATTTAGACTCAGAGGGTGTCCTATGGGGGAAAGCTGCCTTAAATTGTACCATCTGCATTTCTCTGCCATGTTCTGCAAAAAGTTAAGCTGATGTAACCTGTTGAGGAACAGGTATCAGGCAAGGTTTAGGATAAAAAGGTAAGGAATCAAGCTTATCTCCCAGAGACCTCCCTGTCATTTCCTTGGCGGCAACGTAAACATGGCAACTTCCAGCCAATCTTGGCTGGTTTTGAATCAGACGATCAAGAACGATCTTGAGTGTAGGAGACCAAGCTGAGGCTAGACCAGGAAATGAGGTCTCAGAAGAAGATCATCTCGTATCTCATTGCAAGAGAACAATAGGGACGATGTCTGTGCGTTAAACTGACGGGAAGGAGAGCATTTCTGCATTTTTTCACAATTAAACCATTATTGGAGGCTTGTTCTTTCCTCCAAAGGACTTTGAGATGTCTCAGTACATCCTGGTCTACCTTCTGCGTCTTGAAATTGTTGAAATTGGCTGTTGTTGTGACTCCTCGTCGTTCATGGGCCACCCAGTTTTTTTCCCCCATCCGTCAAACCGGTCGATGTAATCCGTTCACCATTCCAAATGACCAATTGAGGCACATGATTTGCACAGCCGTGGAAGGTGAACATCTCACATCTGCGGAGATGCTCAGTCATCCAGCTCATGGTTGTCCCCAAAGTGCTTCTTCCAAAAGGCAACTGGTTTTTCTTCTTGTTGTTGTTGTTGTTTTCCCCATGAAAACATTTTGCTTCTCATCCAAGAAGCTTCTTTGGTAACTAAGACATTTCCTGACAATTGGAACAAATTTATCAGGGGGAACGCCTTATCTCCAGAAGTTGTGACTGCTCCATCACTTTTCAAGAAGAGATTGTTTGAAAAAGGGGATATAGGGTCTCCTGCTCAAGCAGGGGGTTGGACTAGATGACCTCCGAGGACCCTTCCAATTCTGTTCTTCTGTTTTTTATTCTGTACAAGGCTGCCAAGAACACTAGATTAAAGTTGCCAAGAACTATTTTAAACACAAAGAGTTTCCAAACACAAACTAAGAGAGTCTGAACGTCCACAAGGCTTGAGTGCAAAAACTTCTTTGCTTCCTGCAAAGAGCTCCGGTTTCTCAGCTGGCTTTTATCTCTGAAGGGAGGGGCCATTACCTTGCAGCCTTACTCCCAAGTCTCCCTTTCCTTCGAGCAGTCCTGTGTGCATGAGCACTGGGCACAGGCTCCTCGGGAACCTCCTCATCACTGCTGCCAGCCTCCACAATCTCCGAAGGCAGCACTCCACTCCCCGATGGTCCTGGCCCCATCCCTGCATCACACGCAGGCCCCTCATCTGAGTCCTCGCTCTCCGAGACCTCAGCCATCCTCACCTGCTGCCGGCGAACCACAACACCAGCTCTGTTCCGATTGAAGCTTCTTGGATGAGGAGCAAGATGTTTTCAAAGGAAATAAACCAAGGAAATCCAGTTTCCTTTTGGAAGCTGAACTTCCTTTAGCTCTTCCGAGCTATTCTATCTCCTCCTTCCAATGTTGAATGTTCGGAAGTTTAGCTTCCTAAATTTTCAGAAGGATAGAGTTGTAATTGCAGGAATGTTCCAATCTCGGATGGCAAACCTCAGATAAAGAATGTTTCCAAGCAAATACAACTCAGGCAAACAACATCCCTCATCTAAAGGAGGATCAGAGAGAGGAAGTGAACATATGTTAGACTTTAACTAGAGATAATTAATTGTGTTAATTACTATGCTAAACAGTAATGAAAGTTAAGCAGTAACCAAAGTTAACCAGTGATGGAGGATAACTAAAAATGGGTATAAATGCAAGACTAGACTCCAATAAAGATCATCATGATTCAGTTGTTCATGATCAAACAACTCGACTGCCTCGTCATTACAACAGGGATGTTCTTCCAAAGGACTGTTTCTGACCCATGAGATTGAATTCTTGGTTGAGAAGATAATAAGTTTCCTTTCTCGTTTCTGCAAGGGCCTTAAAGTCTACTTTTCTTCCTTTCTCCCTTTAGCTGCCTATCCTGCTGCCTATGGTCAGATAGGCCAAGCCTTTCCACAGCCACCTCCCATGATACCACAGCAACAGAGAGAAGGTGAGTTTTCTGACCCGGGCTTCCCGAGATCATGAAGCCGACTCCTCGTCCCGATAAAAAACCCCTTTTATTTAGTTTAAAGGGAATTCCTCTCCAGCAAAGTCCCAGCAAACGGTCTTTCATGAGGTTTCACGACGACAGACCTTTATCGGGGCTTGGAGAGTTGCCAGGCCGATAGCTTCCAAACGCCACGCTGTAGCAGCAATGACTTGGCAAGAAGTCAGGAACAAACCTTCACCCTCATGAATTGAACTAACTGTCTCCTGCGAAGCCCCACTCCCCTTTCGCTCCTCTTTATTCCCTATGGGAGGGGCCGTTCACTGTCCACTTGAGCCTGTACTCCCGAGTGGATCCTTGTTCCTTAGCTGTTCCCTTCCCCTGGCAGCTCTGTGCATGCACACACTGGGAATAGGCTCCAGCTATTCTTCTTCCCCACTGATCTCCAACTCCAAAGGCAACTGATAATTGTCGGGCGGCCCTGGCCCCATCTCTGCCTTCAACACAGAGCCTTCGTCAGAACCTTCTCCCGACTCCAGGTCTGGCCCATGTTCCTCCCCAACCTCCTCACTTACCGAGTCTGTCGCCAGCTTCGTTGGCTGTTGGTGGGCCACAACAATGAGTCTTTGAGAGGCTGAAATGCTGAAATGACCGTGGACTGGGTGTGGCCAACTCAATATCACTCACATTGAGGCGCGCATCTGCTCGCCTGGCCTCTCATGACTGTGGGGATGCTGCAACTGTCGTAAGTGTGAATAGATACAGCAGATAATAGAGATTGGTAGGTAGGTAGGTAAGTAGGTTGGTAGATATAGACAAAGACAGACAGATACAATAGATGGATGGATGGATGGATGGATGGATGGATGGATGGATGGATGGATGGATGGACAGACGGACAGACAGAGATAGACAGATGAGAGAGAGATTAGAGAGATAGGTTGATCAATAGATCAATAGATGATAGATACAGTGAGGGGTGGGATTCTACCAGTTCGCACCTATTCACTAGAACCGGTTGTTAACATTCTAAGCAGTTTGGAGAACCGGTTGTCAGAAGAAATTACTGGGCTAATCCTGTAAGGAAGGCAGGAAGAAAACATTCTGGTGTTGCTTACAGAAACTGCCTCTCCGTTAACCCTTATTACATTCTTGGCTGGACTAGACTTCCTGTCTCTGGAACTTCTCTGGAGTTTTTTTCCCCTCCTTTGCTGGTACTTTGCTTGTGTGGAGTGACCATTCAAAGTTACAATGGCACTGAAAAAAAGTGACTTATGACCATTTTTCACACTTACGACAGTTGCAGCATCCCCACAGTCATGAGAGGCCAGGCGAGCAGATGCGCGCCTCAATGTGAGTGATATTGAGTTGGCCACACCCAGCCAATAACATGACCACCAAGCCATGTCCACCCAGTCACATGACCACCAAGCCACGCCCACCACCTAAGCCATGCCCACAGAACCGGTTGTTAAAATTTTGGAATCCCACCCCTGGATACAGTAGATCGATAAAGCAGATAGATAAGAGAGAGAGAGAGAGAGAGAGATGATAGATAGGTAGATATCATCGGTCACTTTTTTCAGTGCTGTTGTAGCTTCAGACAGTTGCTAAATGAACGATTGCAAGTCGAGGACTATCTATGATTGAGAAAAGAACAAACTGCCATGTTTTTCAACTTGATATTCACCAAATGTCTTCGTTTATCTGCCTTCTGTTTACAGCCACTGGTGTCAAAAGCCAGGAACTTTAAGATACGATGAAAAGGAGGGGGTGGGGAAATAGGCTTAATCTTCGTGTTCTTGAACTTTATAGATGTCATGTACATCTTGGGAGGGTTTCTGACTTACAATAGAGACTCAACAACACGCTCTAAAGACAGAGGCCTTGTTTTTCAAGAGGATTTTTTAATGCATAATTCCAGGACAACATGCTGAAAAGAGCCAAGTTCAAAAGTTCCACTGCTTATTTGATCCACTTTTATCCAAATGTGTACTTTTTTTTCCCCTCTATGGTGGAATTTTTCTTTATCCCTGAGACTTTTTATGACACCAATTTAGAGAGCCCGCCGCTCTTCGCCTCCTCTGGCAGCCCTCTCACAGTGGATCACGTGAGCCTTGAGAAAAGCCACTGGCTGGAGGCTTCCTGGAGGCTTCGACCCCGTGGTGGAAACCATCCTTTTAACATTTGTTCTCCCCTCTTCTATTTTGACTTATATGGATGCCACTGCTGGGCAAACCAGCTTTGAACTGTAATTCAATTTTCCTTGAAGCCTAGTAAGAAAATTAATCTAACCCATGAAAGCTTGCTTTTTTTTTTTCAGGTATCTTCCTTCATACCTCCAGTCCTAATATCTCTATCTGTCTGTCTGTCTGTCTGTCTGATTATCTGATTATCTGTCCATCCATCTCCATTTATATCATATCTATTTATCTATCCATCCATCCATCCATCCATCTGTATTATCTATCAATCCCTCTATCGATCCCTCTATCATCTCTCTCTCCTTCCATCCATCCATCCATCTGTACCTATCTATCCAACTATCCAGCTATCTATCTATCTAATCTGTTTGTCTGTCCTATCTATCTATCTATCTATCTATCTATCTATCTATTCATCCATCCATCCATTCATCTATATCCATCTATTTTTACACACACACACACACATTCATAACACACACACACATCTAATCATCTATCAATCATTTTATACATCCATCTATCTGAATCACCTCAAGGTGAGATGGATGGCAAATAAATTTAATAAATCTAATAAATAAATAAACAAACAAATATCTTACCCATCCATTATCTATCTATCTATCTATCTATCTATCTATCTATCTATCTATCTATCTATCTATCTATCATCTATCTGTCTCTTATCTAGCTATCATCTTTCTATCATCTATCATTTATCTATGTATGTATCCGTCATCTAGCTATCCAGCTACCCATCTACCGGTATCTATCTATCATCTCTCCTATCTTAACTATCATATTTCTATAATCTATCTATAATTACCCTATTTAATCTATTTATCTATCTATCTACCTACCTACTTACCTGCCTACAGTATATCTGCCACATTTCCTTTCACTAAATTTGGGATGAGTCTCATGTAATCTGATCTTCCCCAGTTCTCTTGAAGTTGGATAAATGTCAATGCCAGGATTCTGAGGAAGAAAATCTTGTAAGGATAAACTTGATTGCATACTCTGGTCTCCTGCAGATGTTCTCTTTCCATTTCATTCCTCCTCCTTCAAACCTCCCATCCTTCCAGCCACCATGACACACCTGACTGGAACCCACAGGAATTCTTAATGTTTACTTATACCTTCAACTTCTAACTTCTGACATGCAATTCTCAAAGCCTGGTGGAGACCTTGAAATATCCTACTGGGAAGGAACTCAAGATTCCTATACAGATTAACAGAGTTGGAGGGGACCTTATAGGTCATCTAGTCCAACCCCTCCCCCACCCAAGGGGACCGTACACCATTTTTGACAGATGGCAGTCCAGTCTCTTCTCGAAAGCCTCCAGTGATGGAGCTCCCATAAGTTCTGAAGGCAACTTCTGTTCCATTGGTTGATGGTTCTCACTGTCAGAAAATTTCTTCTTATTTCTAGGTTGAATCTCTCATTGATCAGTTTCCGTCCATTGTTCCTTGTCTGGCCTTCAGGTGCTTTAGAAAATAGCTGGACCCCTTCCTCCTCCCTGGGGCAGCCCCTCAAATATTGGAAGACTGCTCTCCTGTCTCCCCTGGTCCTTCTCTTCACTAGACTAGCCAAACCCAGTTCCTGCAACCATTCATTAGTCCCCTAATCATCCTGGTTGCTCTTTTCTGTCCTCTTTCTAGAGTCTCAACAACTTTTTTATAGTGTGGTGACCAAAACTGGATGCAGTATTCTAGGTGCGGTCTTACTAAGGTTTTATAGAGTGGTATTAGTATTTCCTTTGATCTTGATTATATTCCTCTGTTAATACAACTTAGGATTGGTTTTTTTGGCTGCCGCCACACACTGCTGACTCCTATTTAGCTGGTTGACCACCAAGACTCCAAGATCCCTCTCCCAGTTCCTGCTATTGAGCCTGGTTTCACCCAATCTATATGTGTACTTTTGGTTTTTCTTGCCTAAGTGTGAGACTTTACTTTTCTCTACTTCAAATTTCATTTGGCATATTCAACCTGAGGATGAACTCACCAAATGGGCTGGCCTTGCAGAAGACAATAACCACCCAAAGATATCATTGATCACTTTTGTAAGGTGAGGAATAGGTCCCTTCCACCTTTGTTATTCTGAATATAGTCAGCTTTTGTTAATAAGTTCATGTGGTCTTTTTAAACCTGAGACACCTATTGTCATTTGAGTTTCCACTTTCTTCTCACTCGAAAATCTGTAGATGGATTTTTTCCCCATGTTCTATTATTATTATTATTGTCCATTGTAATCAATACTTGAGTAAATGGACGTGTACGGAGAAAACCACAAATTCTGAAATAGTTCAGTTGATGAGTTTTACAGCCTTGTATGAAAAGTATTGATTTTTCTGGATGCATCGAGCACTGAACAATATTTTGGATTCACCGAGAAGAAGAGAAAACAGAAACACACTGAATTCTTGCACCAATCATCTTTTGGGCATTAATTCCCCACTCAAAACCCCCAAAGTATTCTTACACAATTCCCTTAAAGTTTGTGAAAGGAGACAAACTCTATGAGAAAACTTGGTATAAAAGAGAATTTCTTAGCACATTTCTTTTCTAGCCCTTTTTTTTTTACATCAGAACTTACAGCATTTTTTAAAGGAATGAACTCATTTTCCGCTATTCCTTTTGCCAACGTGCTGACATTATTTCTTTATAAGCAGAAGATGAATGCAAAGAGAAAGGGAATAATTCAGAAGAATTAACAAAGATTGCATTACAGGAGAAACACAAAAGCCAAGTTCCCAGCTCAGGAAATAAATTGGTGCTGAATAACGCTCCCATTATTATAATCCGAACGACACGCATGTATTGTGTGAATTCTACCTACGATTTCTCCAACTGACATTGGTTTAGTCACATCCAGCAAAGATGTAGACCAGAAGGTGACAACTTGCTGGTTGAAGGCTGCAGAAGTTTTCCCTAGTACTTTGTGGACTACCGATTATGTCTAATTTTTTTTTTTCTTTTAAATAACCCTCGCAACTTAATGCTGTGTCTGCTCTTTTGGTTCATTGTCCATCCACATAATCTGCTTATTCCTCACTGTAGGAAAAAATGTGGAATCCCATCCACTGGTCTGAGCACCTTGGAATGTAATCAACCAGAACCTCGGAAGATCCATGACCCAAAGGGGTGTGGCACAAAAATAACAAAGTCACAAAATTAGATAAATTCCCTTTAATGCCTCCAACTTGGCCCCAAATGTCCAGTTATCCTCGGCTGGAGATCAAACTCTTCCAAAAACAGTCCACAAAGGGAAGAAATGCAGTCCGAAACCAAAGTACGGATAAATGAGAAATTTAAAAAAACCAACACAAACCACGCTGAAGTAATTAACCCAACAGGGCAGGATAATAAATTGCAGACTTTCCAAAAGGTAACGAAGCACACACAGTTGGGAAGATGCCAACATCCAGATAATCCTCGACAAAGATAATGCCCGCTTTGCTTCCAGCAAGGTGCTGTGTGCAAACGCCCTTCTTATATCCTGTTCTCCCAGCTGCAACTAATGAAAGTGATCAGGACTCTTTTCTCTCCCGTAAGCCACATTGCTCCTTTCTCTGTTCCTCCTAGGATGAAGAAGGGGTGGTCTTGGGTCTTCCTCTGAATGCCCAGCCGGACTGTGCCCTTCCTCCTTTTCTTCCACAGCCACCAGATCCACTCTCCCTGTCAGCTCCTCAATTTCCCCCTCAGAATCAGACTCCAACAAGGGCATGACATCCACACACGCTCTCAGCTTTGCAAGCACCCTGGGGAAAAAAATTTGCGTCGGGCAAGTCTTCATCAAGGCTCCCCTTTTCTATGAATCCGAAACGAAAATGCAGCGAGAGAACAGGACTTTCAATCACAACAGAGACCAGGGAATTTTAATGAGCTTTAAATGGGCATCTGTCAGAATCCCGACTTGGCGGAACTGACCTGCCAGCCAAGGATTGAGTAACGACCCATAAAAAGCGGGGTGGGTGGGGAGAGAGAGCCCCTTTGTGAATTCCTCACTCTAACAGGAAAGGCAAAGTTGTAATTTGCAGTGTTGTGACATTATAATTATGCCCCCGTGAAAAGCGAAAGCATTAAAAAAAAAACAGACTCGTCTAGATAGGCCAACGTTCTTGTTCCTTCTTCTCCCCACTGGAGGCGTGTATGTGTGTGTGTGAGGGAGGGATGGAGGGAGAGAGAGAAAGAGGGAGAGAGAGAGAGAGAGAGAGAGAGAGAGAGAAATGGCATTCATGCCATCAAAGCCCCATCTCTTAATTACCCACATCAAAATACATAATAACAGAGCTGGAAAGGAAACAGAGCTGGAAGGTTCCGGCACAAGCAGGAAACCTTATATCATTCCAGACCAATGGTTGTCCAGTCTCTTCTTGGAAACCTCCAGTGATGGACCACCCACAACTTCAGGTGGCAAGTTGTTCCACTAGTTCATTGTCCTCACTCTTAAACTTTCTCCTTAGTTTTTTTAGTTGCTTCTCTCCTTGATTAGTTTCCATCCGTTGCTTCTTGTCCTGCCTTCAGGGGCTTTTGGAGAAGAGGTTGAACACCTTCTTCTCTTTGACAGCGCCTCAAATATTGGAAGACTGCTGCCACCCGCTAGTCCTTCTTATCATCAAATTGGGTAGACATACCCACAATTCCAGCATCCGTTCGTATGTTTTAGCCTCCAGCCCCCTTATCATCTTTATTGCTCTTCTCTTGCACTCTTTCTAGAGTCTCAACATCTTTTTTTAATATCATGGTGACCCCAGTTGGATGCAGTATTCCAAGTGTGGCCCTACCAAGGCCGTACGTAGCGTTACTGATTGTTCATTGTCCATCTTCACATTTATAACTCTGTATCTCTGTGTCTTCCCTCTCAAATTTCAAGAACCAGGAAGTAGAAATTCCTGAAACTTTATTATACTATTCCCACGTGACATCTTTCTAAGAAAGCATCGGAGAGCAGATGGTGTTTTTTGTTTCTGGTATCCTTGAAAAAGAGGATTCATCCCATTATTAAAGAATTCTGCTCTTCCTCTTCTTCCTTCTTTTTCCTTCTTCCTTTACTTTCCCCTTTTTCTCCTCCTCCTCCTCCTCCTTTTTCTTCTCCTCCTTCCGCCTTCCTTTTCTTTTTCCTTTTCCTTCTTTTCTTTTTCCTCCTTCTTCTTCTCCTCCCGCTCTTCCTTTTTCCTTCTTCCTTCTTCCTTTTCTTTTTCCTTCTTTTCTTTTTCCTTCTTTTCCTTCTTCTTCTCCTCCCCCTCTTCCTTCTTCCTTTTTCCTTCTTCCTTCTTCCTTTTCTTTTTCCTTCTTTTCTTTTTCCTTTTTCCTTCTGTTTCTTTCTGTTTCCTCCTCCTCCTCCTCCTCCTCCTCCTCCTCCTCCTCCTCCTCCTCCTCCTCCTCCTCCTCCTCCTCCTTTTTTCTTCTTCCTCCTCCTCCACTTCTCCTTCTTCTGCTTCTTCACAGGAGGGAAATATAGCTACTAAGGTTTCTATTGTGCCCCTCAGCAGAGAGAAAAGAAACCCAACAATTCTGAGGTTTCTAACCAGTTTCCTTCTCATGGGTTAAAAAGTGAGAAGTATCGTTTTTATGCATATTTATGCCTTCCCAACATGGCTTTTAAACCACTGGCTTCTGTCAGGTGTCAGAGCTGATCTGATCTCCTTCAGACCATCTTAACAACATGACCAGGAAGAAAGTTTACCTCTTTATTTTATGCCTCACAACGATTCGTATTTTCATTTCTCAGATACTTTGGGTTATAGAAGACAATGAGTGAGTTGTGGTAGAACCAGGGGTGGGCTTCAAATTTTTTAGCAAGGGGCTCTCTGTCCTAATGACTGGCTGGGTGGGTGTGGCTGGGTGGGCGTGGCTAGGTGGTCATGTGAATGGGTGGGTGTGGCCAGCTCGACGTCGGTTTTTTGCCCTAATTACCTGAAAAAAGATATATACCCAAAAGTTGTTCATTACTTCATGCATTTAACACTTAAATAAAAGACTGGGTGAAACCAGGCTTAATAGCAGTGACTATGAGAGGGATCTTGGAGTCTTAGTGGAGTTTCTGGTGAGTTATGTGATTCTTATTATTTGGGAATTAATCTCCTCAGAAGCTAGTGTCTATGTTATCTGATTTTCTCAATGGCTCTCCCTCGCAAGTGCTGAGTGGATTGTTTATCTAGCTTGCCACACTTTTACCAGGTGTGAAATGCTCTTGGCTGAATGCCCAGAAGTTCAATTAAGCCTATTAAGAGCTTTCCCTCGCTGCTTGTCTCTCTGAGCCCCTGCGAGCCCCCAGCAGCCCATCCCTGGGTAGAACCCATATTTTGTCCCAACGGAGACATCCTCACTTTCTGACGTCTTACCTCCCTCTCTCTCTCTCTCTCTTTCTCTCTCTCCCTCCGTCCCTCTCTCCCTCCCTCTTTCTCTGTCCTCCTCCACCTTCCCCCTAGGACCAGAGGGCTGCAACCTGTTTATCTACCATCTGCCCCAGGAGTTTGGGGACGCAGAGCTGATGCAGATGTTCCTGCCATTCGGTAATGTCATCTCCTCGAAAGTGTTTGTGGATCGGGCGACAAACCAAAGTAAATGCTTTGGTGGGTAAAGATAACAAAACAATTAGATTCATCCAGGAAAGGAACTTTTCTCTGAACTACTTTGACCATTATTATTATTATTATTATTATTATTATTATTATTATTATTATTATTATTATTATTATTATTACTATTATTTTGGTTTCCTTCAGATTGCTATTTTTATTTTGGTTTATTTTCTGTTTTGTTTTTTTTTTGCAAATTTATATTCAGCTGACTTTTCCCTCCCCTCTCAGTTTACCTTTGTTGATCACCTCTGTCCTTCCTTCCTTCCCACCCGTCTCTTTCCTGGTACCTTCTCCACCTCCTTCCTTCTTATTGTCTCCGACTCAAGTCCTGTGTTTCCTGCTGCACAAGGGGATATGTGGGGTTGCACACCCCAAATCCTGGCTGCAGAGAATGGGGAAGCCCCATACACTGGGGGTCCGGGAGGGCTCTAGGGCAATTCGCCGCGGCCAACTTATCACGGTCAGCTCATTGCGGGACAGTTCAATGCTGTACTAATCGATCCATTCTGTTACTTTGGCTCAGTGAGCTTGTCCATTAGAAAGGTCGGCAGTTCAGATCCCTAGCTCCGCGTAACAGAGTGAGCTCCTGTTACTTGCCCCAACAGCTTCTGCCAGTCTAGCAGTTCGAAAGCATGTAAAAAATGCAAGTAGAAAAATAGGGGCCACTTTTGGTGGGAAGGTAATAGTGCACCTTCAGTGTTCAGTCGTGCCGGCCACATGACCACGGAGACGTCTTCGGACAGCTGTGGTGCTCTCTCATCATAGTTCCTACAGATAGCATTGGCTCTTCGGCTTTGTAATGGAGATGAGCACCACCCCTAGAGCCAGAAATGACTAGCACATATGTACAAGGGAAACATTTATCTTTACCTCTGTTGCTTTTATTAAGGGTAGCTACATTTTGGGCAAAATTATCGTAACGGTTGTATTTCTGGATGGACCTACTTTGATTATTATTTGCCAGGATTCCATTTGAAATTCCTTTAAACTTTTGTATTTGTTGAATCGTCCCGCAGTGAATTGGCCACGTTGAGTTGGGCATGTTGAGTTGGCTGCGTTGAGTTGGCTGCGTTGAGTTGGCCATGGCGAGTTGTCCCATTCGGCACTGGGAGAAGGGACAGGGAAAGGAGCCATGGAGGAGAGAGGTTGGTCAGGGTGGTGGATGGAGAGAGAAATGTGGAATGCCAAAGCAGAGAAGGAGGGATGGGAAGAAGGGAAGGAAGAGAGGAGAGGTGAATGTGAACTCAACATGTGGTCATCCGCAGGATTCAATCTCCTTTGGCGAAAGACAGAAGGGTTGGAGATCCTCAGTCATCCAGGTCATGGTCGTCCCGAAGGTGCTTTGTCAAAAGGCAACTGGACTTCCTTGGCTTTGCTTGAAGAGGTTTTGCTCCTCATCCAAGAAGCATCTTCCGTTCAGAAATGTCTTCAAGAAAAACCAAGGAAGTCCAGTTGCCTTTTGGTATAGCACTTTTGGGACCCTGAAGGGTTGGGTTTCAGGATGCATGTGGGAACATCAGTGTTTGAACTCTTGGTAGGTGGTCCCCATCCTCGCCCCTCTTTCCTCTTGTGCTGCTGCTAATTGTTTTGGATGCCATGTTGTTGGACGGGGTGGGAGGTGCCACTCGGAACACCTTGCATTCATTTCCCGCCATCACTTCACTCCCCTCATGAGCTGCTCGCTATCCGCTCACCTGCATCGGTGCCAAAACTCCTCCCACCTGCCCAACCCTTGCCTTCCTGCAACAGCCAGGTGGGACCTCAAAAATTGAAGTTCAGGAGGAACTTCTTTGCTTTTTCAATCTTCTCCAGGCCCAGCTCAAAGTCAACTTGGGGGCATTTCTCCCCTTCACGTCCAAATTCCACATGGGTTACAACTCTGAAAAGTGGGTTGATCCACCACTGTGGTTTAGGGTGAGAAGAAATAGAAGAATGTATGAGCTGAAGTGGGGGTACAGAGGCCAAAAACGGGGGTGGGGGTGGGTACAGAGGCAGAAGTCAACATTCTTCAACGTGAGTCCCAAATTCGTCATTCGGATGAACAGCACCCAGGAGTTCCAACAAAGGTGTCTGTCCACATGAAAAATGGAGACCTCGGCCAGGTTCAAGCAGGCCTATGGAAGCAAGCATGGAATGTCATAGACAATCCCAAACTTTGACCATGAACAATATTGGAGAGAAGGTTCTGGTGTGACGGGAACAGAAAGCTCTGGGGTGTGCATATGTCGGTTTATACTTGGGTCAGATTTGGGTCCTTGGTGATTGATTTTGACGTGGCTGGACACGACATAAAGAATAATAGTGGACTTGTGGGAGGGAAACACAGGTCAGAAAAATGCTGGTGATTCTTGACTTATGACCCAAAAGATTACGTGGCTAAGCGAGATAGTTGTTAAGTGTGTCTTGGCCTGTTTTATGGTTCTTCTTGCCACAGTTATTAAGCAAATCACGCAGTGGCTGAGTTAGCGACGCGGTTTTTAAGTGGCTACCCCCTTGGCTTGGTTTGTCAGAGGGGAATCCCTGGGCCCATAAGTAAAGGTGAGTCATTTCGAAGCATCTGAATTTTGCTCACATGGCCATGGGGACGCTGCAGTGGTCATAAATGTGAAGAACATGCGTAAGTCATTCATAATTCATATGGGAGGAGGAGGGAGGGAGGGAGGAAAAGAAAGGAAGGAAGGAAGGAAGGAAGGAAGGAAGGAAGGAAGGAAGGAAGGAAGGAAGGAAAAGGAAGGAAAGGAAGGAAGGAAAAGAGAGGGAGGAAGGAAGGAAGGAAAGAAGGAAAATGGAGGGAGGAAGGAAAGAGGGAAAGGAAGGAAGGAAAAGAAAGGAAGGAAAGAAGAAAGGAAGGAAAAGAGGGAGGGAGGAAGTGGGAGGGAAGAAGGGAGGAAGAAGGAAAAAGGAGGGAGGGACAGAGGAAGGAAAAAGGAGGGAGGAAGGAAAGAAAGAAAAGGGAGGGAGGGAGAAAAAAAGGGAGGGAGGGAGGAAGAAAGGGAGGAAAAGGGTGGAAGGGAGGAAGGAAAAGGGAGGAAGAGAGGGAGGGAGGAATTCTCCACAACACTATTCATTACAGGGATTGAGTTACTCATTTCCTATCTTCTTTGAAGGTGTCCAATTGTCAGGTGGAGCGTTTGTCCTTCCTCCGTCTGCTGACCAAGTTTTCCCTGTTTGGCACTCACTCTCTTTGCTGGATCTTCTTCTGTTCCTAGCAGGACGAGGGAGATTCCCGCTGGAAGGAGAGACAGGGATAAAGAAAGGGGACCCTTCACACTCCCTTCTTCCCACCCCCAGACCACAATTAGGGGAGGGGGGAGTCAGCCTGGAGCGGCAGTGGGGAAGGGGAGAGGAGCGAGAGCCGGAGAAGTATCAGGGCCTCGTGCACCACTATTCATTTTGCAAACTATAATTAATTTGATGTTTAGATTAATATCCGATGCGCTCTCAAAGGTGCACACAAAGCATTTTTCCTTTATTATAATGTTGATTGCTTATTGGGGAGATAAATTTCATTGTCAAGGAATCCCCCGACTTAACAAAACTTTTAGTCTTAGCTGGCATGTCTGCAACAAAGAGCAGAAGTGGGTGCTTTCACCACTCCGGGCTTGGGCCTGGCGATCCCGACCAGGAAAGGGCACTTAGAAGGGGCAGCGACCACCTGGCATTATCCGGTGGCTAATTGGATGGATGGAGGGATGGGTAGACAGACAGACAGACAGACAGACAGACAGATGATAGATGGATGGATGGATAGATAGATACATAGCTAGAGAGAGAGAGAGAGAGAGAGAGAGAGAAACAGACAGACAGATAGACAGATAGAAATATGATAAAGGATGGATGGATGGATAGATGATAGATAGATAGATAGATAGATAGATAGATAGATAGATAGATAGATAGATAGATAGATAGATGATAAGTAGGTAGGTAGATAGATAGATAGATAGATAGATAGATAGATAGATAGATAGATAGATAGAGGTAAGTAGGTAGGTAGGTAGGTAGATAGATAGATAGATAGATGTAAGTAGGTAGGTAGATAGATAGATAGATAGATAGATAGATAGATAGATAGATAGATAGATAGATAGATAGATAGATGTAAGTAGGTAGGTAGATGATAGATAGATAGATAGATAGATAGATAGATAGATAGATAGATAGATAGATAGATAGATAGAGATACAGATAGATGATAGATGGTAGATGTTGGGATGCATAAGCGCACAATCGTGCCTACCGTTTCTGTCCTATTGTACCCAATTATTCGTCCCTATTTCCTGTATTTATAGCTTTGTTTATTATCTTGTAAGCTATTGACAAATAAAATAAAATAAAATAAATAAAATGATAGATAGATGATAGATACCAGGAGAGAGTATAGATAGATAGATGATAGATGATAGATAGATAGATAGATAGATAGATAGATAGATAGATAGATAGATAGATAGATAGATAGATAGATGAAAGATGAGAAAGGCTAGATAGATAGATGGATAGGAAGGAAGGAGGGAGGGAGGAGGAAGGAAGGAGGAAGGGAAGGAAGGAAGGAAGGAAGGAAGAAGGAAGGACGAGAGGGAAGAAGGGAGATGACCAGGAGCAAGCTATATATAATCCACCAACCAACCAACCAGCTAATGCCTAATTCTCAAGAGTTTGGAAGTTGGAGGCTATGTGTCAAGGTTCCTATGTCCCTTTACTAATGTACTATGTACATCAGAGACTCTTCATTTGTTTCTTTTATTTTCAACTTACATGCCTCCCATCTCACCTGGAGGTGACCCTCACTAGCCCCGTGACGGCGAACCTATGGCACTCATGCCCTCTCTCTTGGGCACATGAGCCATCGTCCAAGCTCAGCTCCGCCATGCATGCGCGCGTAGGCCTCCCACCGGCCAGCTGGTCTTTGGGTCTCTGCGTGGGGGTGGGCGCATGTGCAGAGTGGGGTCATTCGCGCACGGGTTGCACACACCTCGTTTTGGGCACAGTGCCATAAAGGTTAGTCATCACTGCCCTAGGCAGCTTCCTCTGTTTGTTCTCTGTTCCTTCCAGTCAGGGAATCGCCAACTCAGAGGAGCAAACTAATAGTAAGCAACAACCTAACCGAAGAGCTACTGCTAAGGCCCCCATCAACCCTGACAGGGCAAGATACTAAATTGAGATCAAATCCCACTCCCTTCTAGACAGTGGTGGGATTCAAATAATTTTTAACAACCAATTCTCTTCCCTAATAACCGTCTGGGTAGGAATGGCTGGGTAGTCACGTGACTAGGTGGGCATGCCCAACACTCGACGCCACTCACGTTGAGGGGCACTTCGCCTCGCCCAGCCTCTCATGACTGGGGACGCTGCAATGGTCGTAAGTATGAAAAGTGGTCATCAGTCACTTTTTTCAGTGCCGTTGTAACTTCGAATGGTCACTAAATGAATTGTTGCAAGTCAAGGATTACCTGTACAGCAATCCAAAAAGCTTCTTTGCTTGCAAAAAAGCTGCCCTAAATACCAATCGTTAGATTCGAAATGGGGGAATACAGACTGAAGATCAATGACAGTCACAGCCATCATGGAAACTTAAACCATTCTGTGTGAATAGCTTCCTTTCCATCAGCAATACCTGTTACGAATCAGTCAGGGCCCGAGCACCTTCAGGGATTAAAATAGTTAAAATACAATGATCATTATCAGCAGTCAACTCTTGCTCATAAAGTGAAACCCTTTAGCGGAGAGGTTGTCTAAGCTCCCCAGAAAGTGGGCGGGCATATTTGGCCTACGAAATGCTGAGTTAAAGAGACAAATTAACAAAATATATATGGGACCCATATTATTTTATAAAATAAAATATTATTTTATTTGTCAAGCCTCCCACGCTTGTCAGTATCATAATAAAATTAGCACATACCACAGATATCTAAATAAACCTCAAGCCATGTTGCTAAGCCTTATTATCCTGAGAGAAAACTAAAATGAATTGGAGGATCCACACCCCTACCTCCTTTTTTTAAATAAATAAAAAATCATACTATCGGTGAGCAATCATGTCCTTTGTCACTCCAAAGCAGTGCAAGAGACTCCTGTCCCCGAAGTTTTTTTTCAAGAGGCAACTGGACTTTCTGGAAACCAAAAAAGTCCAGTTGCCTCTTGAAAAAAGCACCTTTGGGACAGCCATGACCTGTACGACAGAAGAATCTCCGTAGACAAGAGACTCCTGTGCTTAGTGAACTGACAAAGCACCCATTCCCACCCAGGAAAAGCAATCCTTAGATCCATTTGCACCACTTAAAGATACCAGCTGGTCTCACTCACCTCACAAGATGTCCTAAGGAAATCATCCAGATTTAAGGAAAGATCATATGCATATACAGAAAGGCAGTAAGAAAATGAGGGCCAAGCTTGCATCCTGTCTCTTGGAAGTACACTCCAAAAGGACAGTGCCAGGAACCACTAAAGCAGTGTAAAAAGCTTAAAACAACCCTTCCCCTTTAAGAAAGTCAAGCCCCTAATAAATAAAAAAAAACACCTCTGGAGAAGCTCAGGTGACAGAAAGTCTGGGCATACTGCCAAAAACCATTAGCTGTTACAAGGTAACAAGGCTTAACTGCAGAGGCAGTTTCTGAAAACACTTAAGCAGGGCAATAGTAAAGATAAGGATTAGGCTAGAAACACCAGAATGTCTCCTTCCTGCCTTCCTAACAGGATTAACTCTGTAAGGCGGGAAAAAACAAAAGGCCGTTTCTTCCAACAGCCGGTTCACTGCTCAGAAAGTTAGCTAACGGTTCGTCTGAACCGGTGAGAACTGGCTGAATCCCACCACTGCTTCTGTTGCTGATAAAGTTATCTAGTTGGGTCAGAAAATGTTTGCAAGGAAACAACCAAGCTCAGAGAGCACCAAGGACCAAATATTTTTCCTCTTCCTCTTCCTCCTCCCCCCCTTGTTTTCCATCCTGCAAAAAAAACCCTTCCTTCTAGCACTGATGATGTTACCTGGTTAACGGCCACTAAATGTCCACAATGAAACAGACAAGCTCACAGAGCATGAAGAACTTCACAGTCCTCCTCTTCCTCCTACCTCCTCCTTTCTCCTCCTCCTCCTTCCTCCTCCTCCTCTTCCTCCTTCCTTTTCCAACCTCTTCCTTCCTCCTCCTCCTTAATAATTGCGGCAAGAAACGTTGTAAAAAGGGGCAAAACTCAACAACTATCTCACTTAGCAACAGAAATGTTGGGCTTAATTGTGGTCGTAAGTCAAGGAGTCCCGTATTCCATCCTCCTCCTGCTTAACGTCCAATACTTTCTCTCGAAAAGAACAGATTGAAGTGGTGCCTCTGAGATTCCCATTGTCGTTCAACTTTGACCCCTTTTTAAGAGCAGGTCGTCCTCGACTCATGACCACCACTGAGCCCCAAATTTCTGTTGTTAAGTGAGACAGCTGTTCAGTGAGTTTTGCCCCCTCCCCCTTTGACAATCTTTCTTTTCACAGCGGTCAAGTGAACCCCCACACCGTTGTTAAACTAGTAACAAAATTGTTAAGCGAAACTGGCTTCCCCGTTGCTCCCATTGCTCGTCCAAAGGTCGTAAAAGGGGATCACATGGCAACCGTCATAAATACGAGTCCGTTGCCAAGCATCTGAATTTTGATCATGTGACCACGGGGATGCTGCAGCGGGCCTAAGTGTAAAAAATGGTCAGAAGTCACTTTTGTCAGTGCTGTCATAACTTGGAATGGCCACTAAAGGAATTGCTGTGAGTTGAGGATCATCTGTAAAAGTTTTGTCTTTCTTTGGTTCTATTCTGCTTAGATCTCATTTTAAGTACATCCACTGAGAGGCGGAGAGAGCCTCTTGCTCTAATTGGATTTCTTTCTAAATAAAATAAAACATCCCATTTACATTTTTTTTAAAAAAATCATTTTTTAAAGTCATCTATTTTTATCCCACCCGGGCCAAGAGGTGATTTTTCTCAGCAATTATTCTGTACTTACTCTTTCTTATAAATGAACTCCAGCCTGAAGAAATTATATGACGGATCAATGAAAACTTAACATTATATATATATATATTTCTGCTCGTATCACCGTTTTGCCGTGGAAAACCTCATTTATTTTTTAAGAAGAACTGTAATGGGATTATGAGAACTGATAGCCATCTTTATAAAATCATGCCAGCTAGATTTAGGGTTAAATTCTTGTTAAACCCTGTTTCAAAAAGAGCCCATCAAGCCAATGTTAATGATAGCTTTACATCAAAATTCGGTGTGAAACATCAACTACAAACATGCGAAAATATTAAGAAAGAAAGAAAAAAACCCAGCTAATTGCTTTCTGACATGGAACAATCTATCGGAGCTTAATAGTGCCTTTCCAGCAATGACGGGTGGACCAAGTTTATGCAAATTTTTTTCTGAGTTATTTTTTTTAAGGATGCTAAAGGGAAAAAAATGTGTTCTCTTTAATGGGTCAGTTAGAGGAGGAGGAGGAGGAGGAGGAGGAGGGAAAGGCTGTAGAATCCTTGATGCTACCTGAACTTGGTTGTTTTCTAGCAGACATTTCATGACCCAGTTAGGTAACATAATCAGTGCCCGTGGAGAGGAGAGGAGGAGGAGGACTGTGTGATCCTTGATGCTCTCTAAGCGGAATTGTTTCCTTGCAGATATTTTATTACCCAACTAGGTTACATTATAAGGGACGCGGTGCTCAGGGGCTAAGAGGCTGAGCTTGTCGATCAGAAAGATCGGCAGTTTGGCGGTTCAAATCCCTAGCGCCGCGGAACTCCCGTTCCTCGTCCCGGCAGTTTCTGCCAACCTAGCAGTTTGAAAGCATGTAACAAAAATGCAAGTAGAAAAATAGGGACCCCTTTGGTGGGAAGGGAACAGCGTTCCATGCGCCTTCGGCGTTTAGTCATGCCAGCCACATGACCACAGAGACGTTTTCAGACGGTGCTGGAAACAACTAGCATGTATGTGCGAGGGGAACCTTTACGTTTACCTTTAGGTTACATTATCAATATTAGAAGGGTATGGAGTTTGATTTCTGTTTATATTACAAGTGGTTTGATTAGAAGGGAATATTTGTAGTTCAGGGTTGAACTGTGGGGATCCTTGGTGCTCTCTGAGCTTGGTTGCTTTCTTTGCCAATGTTTGTTTCTTGCACTTTCTGGCTCTGATGAGGTTACCAAGTTTGGTAACGATACGTTTGCAAAAAAAAAACACCAAGCTCAGAGAATAACCAGGAGCCGCATCTTCCCTTCCGTAGTCGCACACAGAATCCAGGCACATAAATCACGGTTCTCAATCTCCACTCCTCCCTCTTTCCAGCCAAAGTATTTCTCTTTGCAATTTCTTCTCTTGGTTGCAACTTCTACGTTTTCCCCCTTCCTTTCAGATAAATAACCCCTTGTTTTTTTAAAAAAACAACAATCCAGCAACTTTGCCGGACAAGGAACAACGAATGCCCTGAGCTTGCAAATTTCTCCACGCTTAACTGCCTTGCTAAATCAATTATTTTGTGCAGTCCTTTTTGAGGCAATTCCTGGAAAGGGGGAAAAATACCCATAAAACAGATTTATCACAAAACCTTGTCCTCCCATCAACCTTTCTCAAGAGTGGTACATATATTTTTTGATTATTAATTAACACGAACAGAGAAGGTGGGTTTTTGTATTTTTAACCTCTGCTATTCTGTTTTTCCCTTCCTCGTTCTTCAAAATTATGCCTTCCTCGTGTTGCACTGTTTTATGAGCAGTGGGAGTAGTTCTCAATCTGAGTTGGCTTCCCCACTGAGTAACTACAGGTAGTATGGCCACAGTGGAGCCCAAATTTTACCTTGCTAAGTACAGGTAGTCCTAAACTTACAACAAACCCAAATCCTGCAGCCGTTCTTCATACGTTTTGGTCTCCAGGCCTTTAATCATCTTAGCTGCTCCTCTTTGCACTTTTTTTCAAAGTCTCAACATCTTTTTTGTAATGTGGTGAGCAAAAGTGCAGGCAATATTCAGTTTGATCAAGGAATGATCAAGACCACCCCACTAGTACTGACAGGACAAGCCACTAATCTACAAACAGATAGCAAACCTCAGTCCCTTCAAGTACTGATGATGTTACCTAGTTGGATCATGAAATGTCTGCAAGAAAGCAGCCAAGCTCAGAGAGCACCAAGGACCCCACAGTCTTCCTCTTCCTCATACTCCTCCTCCTCCTCTCTTCAAATCCCAGTCTTTTCTAGCAGTGATGATGTTGCTTATTTGGGTCATGAAATGTCTGTGAGAAAACAGCCAAGCTCAGAGAGCACCAAGGACCCCACAGTCCTCCTCCTCCTCCTCCTCTTCCTTCTCTTCCTCTTCCTCCTCCTCCTCCTCCTCTTCCTTCTCTTCCTCTTCCTCCTCCTCCTCCTCCTCTTCCTTCTCTTCCTCTTCCTCTTCCTCCTCCTCCTCCTCTTCCTTCTCTTCCTCTTCCTCTTCCTCCTCCTCCTCCCCCTGCAAACCCCACGCCCTACTAACACTGCTGATGTCTCCTAGTTGAGTCATGAAATGTCTCTGAGAAAACAACCAAGCTCAGAGAGCACCAAGAACCCCGCAGTCCTCCTCTTCCTCATTCCCCTCCTCCTCCTCCTCTCTTCAAATCCCACTCTTTTCCAGCACTGATGATGTTGCCTATTTGGGTCATGAAATGTCTGCAGGAAAACAACCAAGCTCAGAGAGCCTCGAGGACCCCTGCTGCTCAACCCTGAGCTACAAATATTCTTTTTCCCTTGGTACAGAAGTGTAATTTCTAAAAATTCTGGGGCGGGGCGGGGAGCAGATCCTGCAAGAATAAGAGCGCTTGTCTGAAGAAATTTTAACAAAGCAACCCTGCCGAGTGTGTTTGTGGGAAGCAAATGCTAGAAACAGCGGGACAAAATTGGATGCCGTGAATGGAATATTCCTGTTGAGCTTTAACTCTGCAGAGGGTCAGGACAGAAAACAAAAAGCATGTTGGTTTTTTTTCTCCAAGGAGCCGCCTGGCTTCCTGGATAATATTGTTATTGTTTTAATTGAGTCGCTGCATTGATATCTAGTTTCATCAACGGCTTCTTTTCCGTTTTACCGGTTTGTGATTTTTTTGTTGTTGTTGCTTTTGGTCCCTGCAGGAGAACCCAGCAGTGAAAGGCAAAAAAATTCCAGAGGCAAAGGGCATGTTGACTGCTGTGGTGAATTTTTTTTTCCTTTCCCAAGTGGTTTTATTAAAGATTTTATTAAAGTTTACTGTAAGATAAAACATGAATGGAAACAAAAACTGAAAAAAGTTCAAAGAAAGAAGGAGGGAGGGAGAGTGGGAGGGAGAAAGGAAGGAAAGAAGGAAGGAGGGAAGGAAGGAAGGAAGGAAAAAACATGGAGGGAGGGAAGACACAAGGAAGGAAGGAAAACATGTAGGGAGGGATGGCGGAAGAAAGGAAGGAAGGAAAAAAGGAAGACAGATGTAGGGAGAAGCAGTAGAAGGAAAGGAAGGAAGAAAAACATGTAGGGAGGGATGGCGGAAGAAAGGAAGGAAGGAAAAAAGGAAGACAGATGTAGGGAGAAGCGGTAGAAGGAAAGGAAGGAAGGAAGGAAGGAAGGAAGGAAGGAAGGAAGGAAGGAAGGAAGGAAGGAAGGAAGGAAGGAAAATATGTAGGGAGGGATGGCAGAAGAAAGGAAGGAAGAAAAAAAGGATGGCACAAGGAAGGAAGGAAAGGAAGGAAGGAAGGAAGGAAGGAAGGAAAACATGTACGGAGAGATGGCAGAAGGAAAGAAAGGGAGGGAGGAGGGAAAGAGGAGGAAGGAAGGAAGGAAGGAAGGAAGGAAGGAAGGAAGGAAGGAAGGAAGGAAGGAAGGAAGGAAGGAAGGAGTTTCTAAATGTTTCAGGCCAGTTCAATAACAACCAAATCATTCTAGTCAATCAAAACCTAGAGTTTACACTGGGCCTGCTACACCAAGTTAAATGAAGAAATGTTGGCAAATTCCTGGAAGCTTAGCAGACAAATCAAGCCATCAACAGGCACATAGAGATAAACAACATTTGCACACCATTGTAAATTGTCAAACAATTCAAGATGGCCACCGCAACCATTCAATCAAAGCCCCGCCCCTGTTTCCAACAAGTGTGGCGTAATTGTTACAACAACCATTTTGATTTTTTTCAATTCCTCCCCCCCCCCCCAAATTTGCAAACACCCCTAACTGTTGCCCCAAACGGGGTATGTTTCCTGCGATGGGAAATACATACAAATATTAGTGTAAGCCAAGGGTCCCCAAACCTGACCACTTTAAGGCTTGTGGACTTTAACTCCCAGAATTCTCCTCTCCAGCTATGGCTGGAGAATTCTGGGAGTTGAAATCCACAAGTCTTAAAGTTGCCAAGTTTGGGGGCCTCTGGTTGTGAGCCTTAAAAGAGGCTGTACATAGTTGTTGTTGTTTTTCTTTTCATGTGGCAGAATCCCTAATTTGGTCTCCAAATCCAAGATACAATCCTGGCTCCTGCATTTGTCATCCCCGTGCTATCCACCCAACCATCAAGGGCAGCACCTTCTTGGTGACCTATACAAATGCTAGTCCAGTAATAAAACCACCAGCAGTTTTGGTGTTATGAAAATTGGGTGGACCAATATTTTGGGTGGACCAGACAGTAAGAATGATTAACTAGTGGAATAGCTTGCCTCCTGGAGGTGTAGCTGCTCCATCAGTGGAGGTTTTCAAGAAGAGGCTGGACAATCTTTCCTCTGGGATAGTATAAGGACTTCTGCCTTGGGCAGAGGTTTGGACAAGAAGACCTCTAAAGTCCCTTCCGGCCCTAGTATTATATGATTCTATGAAAATTATCTTCTAGCTTGAGATGGACATCTCACTGTGATCCATTACAGATTAACAGAGTCGGAAGGGACCTTGTAGGTCATCTAGTCCAACCCCCCCACCCAAGCAGGAAACCCTACACCATTTCTGACAGATGGCAGTCCAGTCTATTCTTGAAAGCTTCCAGGGATGAAGCTCCCACAACTTCTGAAGGCAACTTCCATTCCATGGGTGGATTGTTCTCCCTGTCAGGAAATTCTTCCTTATTTCCAGGTTGAATCTCTCCTTGATTAGTTTCCGTCCATTGTTCCTTGTCTGGACTTCGGGTGCTTTGGAAAGTAGGTTGACCCCTTCCTCTCTGTGGGAGCCCCTCAAATATTGGAAGGCTGCTATCATGCCTCCCCTGGTCCTTCTCTTCACTAGACTAGCCAGGCCCAGTTCCTGCAACCATTCATCGTATGTAGTGGTGGGATTCAACTGGTGTAACAACCGGTTCGGTGAGCACACGTGGTGCATTTGAAAACAGCTCTAAGACTTACCTTACCTTCGGCCCCGGTGAGTAAAACAGCTGAAGCGTGGCACTCGGTTCTTCCATGCCTATCAGCTGAGCTTCAAACAAAGAAAATATAAGACAGGCTAGGGAAGAATATAGGAAAGAAAATATAGGACAGACTAGGGCAGGTGTGGGTGGACGAGGCCGACTCATCGCCAGAACAACCAGTTCACTCGAACCAGTCTAAACCAGTTGAATCTCACCCCGACCATATGTTTTACTCCCTCCTGACAACACCCCTTCCTTCTCTCCTCTGTAAGAATACCTTCAGCAGAGGAACTATCCACTTCAATGACCCTCTGATGGTCCATCTGGCGTATTCCTCCACCGCCCCAAAATCTTAACTTTTCCATGGCTTGCTTCTCATCCTCCCTCTCGGCCAACTTTCAGCTGAGGCGAACGCTCGACCCCATTCCATTCCCAACGCTGCTCACTCAAACCTGCCATGACATTCTCGGACGCTGGAAGTTTCCTGCATCGAGCGCTGGGCGGGGGAGGGGGCAGCTCCTTGCCCGCCCGTTCCATGTTCATCCTTGAAGTGATCTAGCATGGGATGTTCCCGTCACCCCGCTTCAGCTGGTTAAATCCTGCACCTTCCTTGTGTTTTGACAGGCTTTGTGAGTTTTGACAATCCTGCTAGCGCCCAAGCGGCCATTCAGGCCATGAATGGATTCCAGATTGGGATGAAGAGGCTGAAAGTCCAGCTGAAAAGGCCAAAGGATGCTAACCGTCCTTATTGAAGAACGGTGGGAAACACTGGATAAGCAAGGTCTAGCACAGGTAACTGCTGGGGGTTGGCAAGGAACATCACCTGTTGTCCCGTAAGTGTCTCCTGTGTTGTGGACACTAATTGACTTTTAACCTCTTTAAAATTCTACCTTTTCCTTCTAGAATCCTTTCTGAAGCACCTCAAGGACTTGGCACTACAGGGTTGAGACATGGCAGTGGGTTATAGTGGGGGAGATACGAGGTTGAACTGGTTTTTTTTTAATTTATTTGTTTGTTTTTTGTTGTTATTGTTTGTTTATTAAATTACTATGCTGCCCAACTCCCCTACAAGAACATTCGGGGCAGCTTCCAAACTATAGAAGGCAAAAACAAAGTCATCAATAGATTAAAATGAGCCACTATGAAAAGGCTATTAAAAACAGATGCCTACAAGGGTTAAGAGATGGATGGGACAATCTGTCTTCTTGTCCCATCAGCCACCTCCAGTGGTAAGGTCTCCTCATTCCATCAGCCACCTCCCATGGTGAGGTCTTCTTGTCCCATCAGCCACCTCCAGTGGTGAGGTCTCCTGATCCCATCAGCCACCTCCAGTGGTGAGGTCTTCTCGTCCCATCAGCCACCTCCAGTGGTGAGGTCTCCTGATCCCATCAGCCACTTCCAGTGGTAAGGTCTCCTGATCCCATCAGCCACCTCCAGTGGTGAGGTCTTCTCGTCCCATCAGCCACTTCCAGTGGTGACGTCTCCTGATCACATCAGCCACCTCCAGTGGTGAGGTCTTGTTGTCCCGTCAGCCACCTCCAGTGGCAAGGTCTCCTGATCCCATCAGCCACCTCCAGTGGTGAGGTCTTCTCGTCCCATCAGCCACCTCCATTGGTGAGGTCTCCTGATCCCATCAGCCACCTCCAATGATGAGCGCCTACCTCAGGGCCCTAGGCCAACCAGCAAACCCAGGTTTTGAGACCCTTCCGGAAGGCCAAAAGAGAAGGTTCAGTTTTCACCTCCGATGGTAGAGTGTTCCAAAGAGATGGGGCCACAGCAAAAAAGGCCCTTCTGCTTAATACAATTGACTTTAGTTCCTTAGCAGAGGGGGCCTATACCAGGCCTCTTTCCCTAGCACACATGGGGTGGGCTTGTCCCATCCGCTCCTCAGATACCCTGAATTTTGCATTTCTCAACCCATCCTCTTTGTTGCACGCTCCCTTTTTTAAAAAACCACGTTTAATCGCTGGTGCCAAGTGGGCAATTTTGAAAGAGACCCCTTGAAACTGGCACCAAAAGCAACGGGAGAGTAATTTCCAGATCTCCATCCCCAAGGTCAAGCAGGAATTCTGCATCACTCTCCGCATGAACAAAGAGGCAGAGTTCAATTCACTCTGAGCCACACGTTTATTTAAAGCGGGACAAAGGTGGCTCCCTCCCTTAATAGCACTAGCACTTAGACTTATATACCCCTTCACGGTGCTTTTACAGCCCTCTCTAAGTGGTTTACAGAGTCAGCCTTTCGCCCCCAACAATCTGGGTCCCACCTCAGAAGGACGGAAGGCTGAGTCAACCTTGAGCCTGGTGAGATTCGAACTGCTAAATTGCAGGCAGCCGGCAGTCAGCAGTAGTCGCCTGCAGTACTGCATTCTAACCACTGCGCCACTGCAGCTCTTTTGCAACCACCCCAAATGATTTTATTCGGCAGGCGTTTATGTGGTTACACAAGACGGAGAGAGGGCAGCTGTTTGCACGAAAGGCAGATAAAAGGCAGAAGTTGCTACCATAACATTGTTGCTTGGCCAGTACATGTCGGAAGCCTATTTGGAAAGAAACCTATTTAGCAAACCCAGTTGCTCCTATTTCTGGTTTCCTGTTATCCTTCTCCTAAGCTACATATGATTACAACGCATTTATTCATCTTTAATCCGGTCGTATTAAGACAAGAGTTTCGATCGCCAATGTTCATTTTCATTGCTGTTGTTAAAAGAGGGGAGAGGCCCTTGGAGAATATCTCCTCCACAACTGCTCAAGAAAGAGATGGGAACTGGAGTCCCATTCATTGCCGTGGGGTGGGTGCAGTTGGTTGTTTATGAATCTAGAAGCTAGTAAAAGACACCTGTGGACTTGAAATGGTTAAGGAAGGAAGTTAAGTATGCAGATCTGGTATTATGAAGCGCATCCAAACATTCTCCATTCTTTGCCTAGGACAAACTTTAGGACGCGAACATTAAGGGAGGTTGGGTTCTACCACGACGGTCTTCTGAATAGCCTCAGAAAGCATGGGTTGAAAGTCTTGGTGGTGACTGCAGGGACCAAAATGGAGAAACTATTTCAGGATGTATGAGAAACTTTCCAGAACATAATCTTTGAAGGCATCTCAAGAGGTTCAGAGTTGGTAGCTGTGCCTTTAGTTTAACGGTTTTCCTGCTATCAGAATACACCCAAATTGTTGTTACGTAGAGTTGTATTTTTCATCCTTTTTCCATAATAGCAACTTTGATGGTTGAGAAGGCGAGTAGGCAGAGAGGAGAGAAATAGGAGCAAATAGTTATTTGCAGAATGTGGACGTTTCTCAAATCTGGCTTGAGTAGCAGTTGCAAGCTGAGGCGGTTGCTAAGTGCCATTCTGCCACAGAGGCGGTGTATTTGCTCCAAAAGTACCACCAGTTAAAATATCAGGTTACTCACACCTTCTTCTATTAGGAATAGGAACTACTGGTTGGAATCAGAGTTGCATGGTTGCCGTTGAATTCTATCCTTTTCGTAAGCTTGACGTGAACGTTCAGGTATCGCTATGGAGAATAACAGAACATAACAGAATAACAGAGTTGGAAGGGACCTTGGAGGTCTTCTAGTCCAACCCCCTGCTCAAGCAGGAAGCCCTATGCCATTTCAGACAAATGATATACTAGCTAGACCTCGGAGTTCTTCTAACTTTGACATATAATTATGCCATTTCTAGAAGAGACCCCTGGAATTTAAGAATGTCCTTTTTCTGGTGGCAAAGCTTCTAGAAAGTGCTTTTCTCGGACAAATGTCCAAGCAAATACTTTCTTGACTCCTTCCAAAAGCAAACTAAACTCTCCATGTTGCATTTCTCCTACTATGCCCTCGTCTCTCTGGCCTTGTCTTCTCTCTGTTCAGGTGCTCTCTCATTACCCAAATTCTAAAAAATGATCCCAAATCCACCAGATCTCCAGGAAGCCATCTTCCCGAGGTAACCTAAGATGCTAGGATTTCTCAATCCAACCCAGGAATTAATCAGAATCCAGTTTATCTTCCCCAAATCATCCCAAATCAGCTGTCTGCTCCCTTCCTTGCCCCGAAGTAAAACCAGAGAACTCAAGGTGTTTGCACCATGGTTAGTCCTTTGGGAAATGAGTTGAAGACTGTGTGAAATGTACATGAAGGAAAATGTAAGGTTTGGCAATACACTTAAATCAGCAATGAGTCAAATCGAAGAACTTAAGCGGTGGCTTGAGAATAGGATAGGATAGGATAGGATAGGATAGGATAGGATAGGATAGGATAGGATAGGATAGGATTCTTTATTGACCAAGTGTGATTGGACACACAAGGAATTTGTCTTGGTGTAAATGCTCTCAGTGTACATAAAAGAAAAGATACATTTGTCAAGAGTCAAGAATCATAAGGCACAACACTTAATGATAGTCATAGGGGACAATAAGCAATTGAATCATACTAGAAAACAGTCAATATAAATCATAAGGATACCAGCGACAAAGTTACAGTCATACAGTCACAAATGGGAAGGATGAGTGATAAGGAGTGATGAGATTATTAATAGTAATAGTAGTGCAGACTTTGTAAATAGTTGGACAGTGCTGAGGGAATTATTTGTTTAGCAGAGTGATGGCATTCAGGAAAAAACTTGTTGTGTCTAGTTGTTCTGGTGTGCAAGGCTCTTTATAGTGTCTTTTTGAGGGAAGGAGTTGCAACAGTTTATGTCCAGGATGTGAGGGGTCTGTTGATATTTTCACATCCCTCTTTTTGACTCTTGCAGGATACGGGTCCTCGATGGGAGGCAGGTTGGTAGCCATTGTTTTTTCTGCAGTCCTAATTACTCTCTGAAGTCTGCGTCTGTCCTGTTGGGTTGCAGAACCAAACCAGACAATTCTAGAGGTGCAGATAACAGACTCGATCGTTCCTCTGTAGAAAGAATCCGCATTTAATTTGATCAAAGAGCTGGCTAAACCATTCCAAAAAGAGACATGTAAGGAAGGCCACACCTTGGGGAAGGTATGGAGTCCTTTTATAGCTCCAGATTCTGGTTCCCTGACACGTGCCTTCCTCGTAGCTCTGCATTGGCTGTGCAGCAAGGAACATTGGGGGAAACACTGTATTTATTATACAGCGTAAAATGAAATAATAATGAATATTATAATACATTATACTATGTATAGTGAAAAGAAGGACTAGGGGATGACATGAGAGCAGTCTTCCAGTACTTGAGGGGCTTCCACGAAGAAGACGGGGGGTTACTTCTAACTCTGTTCTTTTGTTATTCAGAGCTCATATTGGAAAATTCAAGCATGAACGACAAAGGCTCACGTTTTATTATTATGGCATTAGACGAGAGGGGGGGAAGTGTACTCGGCCGCGAATATTTTTTACCCAATTTCATGTCTGTTAATCCACCCACTGAAACTGAGCTGCCGGTCCTTTTGAGGGAACCGCCATTTTAGGATCATCTTGGTGAATCGGGAGCTGGGAATTTTTTTGAGAGTTAAGAAACAGTTATGGAATCAGCTGCATTATCGTAGGGATTGAAGGAGGCACTGATACCACTCTACAAAGCCTTAGTAAGACCGGACCTAGAATACGGCATCCAGTTTTGGTCACCACAACATAAAAAAATGTTGAGATTCTAGAAAGAGTGCAGAGAAGAGCAACCAAGATGATGAGGGGACTGGAGGCTAAAATATATAATGAACAGTTGCAGGAACTGGGCCTGGCTAGTCTAAGTGAAGAGAAGGACCAGGAGAGACAGGATAGCAGCCTTCCAATATTTGAGGGGCTGCCACAGAGAGGAGGATGGGGTCAAGCTATTCTCCAAAGCACCCAAAGGCCAGACAAGGAATAATGGATGGAAACTGACCAAGGAGAGATTCAACCTGGAAATAAGGAGAAACTTTCTTACAGGGAGAACAATCAACCGACAGAACAGAAGTTGCCCTCGGAAGTTGTGGGAGCTTCATCCCTGGAGGCTTTCAAGAAGAGACTGGACTGCTCTCTGTCAGAAATGGTGTAGGGTCTCCTGCTTGGGCCAGGGGTTGGACTAGATGACCTACAAGGTCCCTTTCAACTCTGTACTGTAAAGTTAGAAAACAGAACTGGGACTCTTTGGACAATGGCCTCATTCTCCTGTGTGTTGCGCGAGGGGGGAGCATGAACCCCGCATTTTCTGCCTCATTGAAGGCTGAACTTGATGGCTTCACTTGAACTTTGAAGTTCCACTGCACTAAGTCTAGGCCTTATATTTTAGTAGGACTAACTCTATCCTTGGGCTAAGGCTGCTGGTTCTAGGCTGAACATCTTCACATTATTGCTAGATTTCAGAATTGAGAAACTGAAAGGACTCTCTCACCATCCCTTCGCCCTTCCATCCTAAATTGGATTCGCAATACAGGATAACAGAGAGTTGGAAGGGACCTCGGAGGTCTTCTAGTCCAGCCCCCTGCCCAAGCAGGAAACCCTAAAGCCTTTCAGACAAACGGTTCTCCAGCCTCGTCTTGAAAACCTCCAGTGACGGAGCATCCACAACTTCTGGAGGCAACTTCTGTTCCACTGGTTGATTGTTCTCACTGTCAGGAAATTCCTCTTTGGTTCTAGGTTGCTTCTCTCCTTGATTATTTGGTTCTGTCCTTGAGTATTTTCCGCAGTGATGTTCTCTTCTGGTGGTCCTAAGTCGAGGACAACCTGTATAAACTCCCGGAGGAGAAATGTCTGGTAGAAAATGAGCCTGCTTTAAATTCCAAAATAGTTTGCAATAAAAACGTAGGTTCAAATTCTCCACTCCTTTAAAATATCCTAGCCAAAACAGCTGGTCAGCAGGTCAATTAAAGTCCCAGGGATTCAGTTCCATAGAAAGTCGGCCTCTGAGCTTTAAGCTTAGGTTGGGTTTGTCTGTTGTTTTTAAATAGCTTGATTTATTTGCCTCAGTGAGACGAAGGTAAAGGAATCCCTGTGGATTTTATTCCGTTAGTTGTTGTCGGCTCATCTCCGTTTCAAGGCCATTGATCTAGTGTTGTCCAGAGACATTTCTTCAGTCATGTGGCCAGCATGACATCATTGAGGACTGTTACGTTCCCACCTAAGTGGTACCTATTTAATCTACTTGTGTTTTCATGCTTTCGAACTGCTGGCTGGGCAGGACTGAGGCAAAGACAGGAACTCACTCCATCGTGTGGCGCTCGGGTCTCGAATCTGGGCTGCCGACTTTCCAGCTGACAAGCCCAGGGTCTTAACCGCTGCGCCGCCCTGTTTGTCTCAGAGCCTTTTGAAAATTCAGAAATGGGAGCGAATTCCCCGAGCCTGGACTGCACCTCATATAACAACAGGTTGCAGCGGGTGTGTAAAATTCCACACCGCCACGCCGCAGCATTTTGAATAGTCTCACTTCGAAACCCTAAAGTTGCTTGCCGTTTCTGTTTTAAGTTTTTACCGGCAATACTTAGGAGAGTGGTGATGGTGGTGATATGGGGAAAAAATGTAATTGCAACGAATGTGATAAATTTTAGGGTTTGAGGAGGGGGGAAATGGATTCATAAGTGCTGTGACAATCATGAAAAATGGTAAAGCGGAAGGAGAAGGGGGAGTCATGTTAAAATAGGGGTGGACTTTGGTTATAGAGTCACCAGGGCCACCGGTTAATGTAGGTGTGAAGGTTGCCTTTGAAGCTGATTGGAGGAAAGTTAACAGTATTACAGAGTTGGAAGGGACCTTGGAGGTCTTCTAGTCCAACCCCTTGCTCAAGCAGGAATCCCTATAACCATCTCAGACAAATAGATGTCCTTCTTTTTCTTCTTCTTGAAAAACTTCTTCTTGAAAAACTCCAGTGGTGGATCATCCACAAGTTCTGGAGGCAAGTTTAATTGTTCTAACTGTCAGGAAATTTCTCCTTAATTCTAAGTTGCTTCTCTCCTTGATTATTTCCTGCCTTCAGGTGCCTTGGAGAATAGTTTATCCCGTCTTCTTTGTGGAAGCCCCTTCGGGGTCAATGTTGCCATAGAGAAACTGAAAGGTGACGAGAATAAAAGCCCAAACTACAGAGGAGTAACATGAGAAAACATCATAAAAAAACAGACTTGACAACCAAAGAGCCGTAAAAAGCCTCAGTTTATTCAGAATATTTGCAAATATTAGAATAGGACCCCATCTCCTGAACAAGCAGGAGATGGACCCCACCTTTAAAATGGTTACTGCTTTGATAGACTATTACATGCAGAGGATTACATAATTCTTCCTGTTATGCTTCTTCGGGGTTTTTTAGGGGCTTTCTTCAGTAGTTTTCCATCCTAACTCCTCCCAAACCATTGTTGTGGTTAGCTGGCAGCAGGTGCGGATGGCTGAGGAGAACGAGGACTCAGATGAGGGGCCAGGACCATCAGGGAGTCAACTGCTGCCTTCAGAGATTGTGGGGGGTGGCAGCAGCAATGAGGAGGTTCCTGAGGAGCCTGTGCCAAGTGTGCATGCACGCAGGATTGCTTTGAGAAAAGAGCAGTTACAACAGCACGGGCGATTTGGGAGTAAGGCTGCAAGGTAATGGCCCCTCCTTCAAGCAGATAAAAGCCAGGGGTGAAACTAACCTTCTTTGCAGAAAGCAAAGACGTTTTGAAACTCCAGCCTTGCAGACTTTCCAGTATCCTGTGTTTATATTTGAAGATTCTTATTTTGCAAATTATTTCTTGTCTGTTATCTTTTGGCAAGCTTCACACAGTTTGGCAAGGCTTGTGCTTATCACAGCTAATTATTTTGTAAAAGCATTACAAGGTTTCTGTTCCTTTTGGATTGTGTTTGATTTGTTGGAAAAGGGTGTGGGTCAGAACAACCACACATGAACTTGGTGGCTTCCTGTTTTGTCCATCTAAACTCAATGGATCATTAACAGGTTTCCGCTGGGTCATTCTGACCCAATATCTCTCACATCTATCTTTAAGCCAAAATTACAGACCGCTATTTCAGCCAAGAACTTGACATATTATTTTTAGAACATAACAAGTTACAAAACATAATGTGTTTGTTAGATATAGTTATATAACTGTCCAGCAATCATTGCGTAGTTCATATATCGGATAAACATGGATTCTCTTCTGTTCTTCGTTTTCTCTGGTGTAACTTACAATATGTAATTTTCACATATGACGAGTACTTTGTAAACTTGCGTCCATGATGAGAAGGATTTTGTCAGATGACAGAAGTCGATGGAAGAGAATAACTGTAGTTTGGTGCTCTCGAAACTTGGTGGTTTCCTTGTGGATGTTTCATGACCCAACTAGGTAGCATCATCACTGCTGGGGAGGGGGGGGTTGCAGGAAGGAGGAGGAAGATGGAGGAGGAGGAGGACTGTGGGGACCTTGGTGCTCTCTGAGCTTGGTGGTTTTCTTACAGATGTGTTATTACTCAGCTAAATAACATCATTAATGGTAGAAGGGAGGGGGTTTGCGAGGAGGAGGAGGAGGAGGAGGGAGGTGTTGTGGTTGTTGTGAAGGACTGTGGGGTCCTTGGTGCTCCCTAAGTTTGGTGGTTTTCTTGCAGATGTTTCACTACCCAACTAGGTAACATCATCAGAGCTAAAAGGAAGTGGAATTTGTGGAGGAGAGGAGGAGGAGGAGAGGAGGAGGAGGAGGAAGATTGTGGGGTCCTTGGTGCTCTCTAAGTTTGGTGGTTTTCTTGCAGAAGTTTCACTACCCAACTAGATAAATCATGAGTGTTAGGAGGGAGGAGGGTTTGTGGAGAGGAGAAAAAGGACTATGGGGTCCTTGGTGCTCTCTAAGTTTGGTGGTTTTCTTGCAGATGTTTCACAACCCAACTAGGCAACATCGTCAGTGTTAGAAGGGTGTGGGGTTTATGGAGAGGAGGAGGAGGAGGAGGAGGAGGAGGAGGAGGAGGAGGAGGAGGAGGAGGAGGAGGAGGAGGAGGAGGAGGAGGAGGAGGAGGAGGACAATAGGGTCTTTTGTGTTCTCTGACTTGGGTGGCCAAAGCTGTATTTTCCCAGTTGTTACAAAAAGTTGCATCTTCTGAAGGTCGCACCAAAATAATACATGGATGCTTCTGAATCGTGGTGTTGGAGAAAATTGTGGAAAATATCTTGGACCACGAGAATGAATTATTCATATTAGATGAAGTAAACCTGCTTTGCTGACTAGAAGCACCAGTTAATGAAGCTATTCGATATTGGGCACATAAATTGCAAGGGCAAGAAACAGTTGAAGGGACTCTGACCCATGGAAGAAAGAAAAACCAAAGGCATTTGAAAAAATTCCAGTAAAGGCAAGTTGACCTGATGCTACTACTGACTGAGGGACCAGTTGGGACATAGAATAATTCAAAGAAAGGGCTTATCTTAGTGAGAAGAATGCCATGAGGTCATAAAGAGTTGAAAGGGGCTGAAACATCTGGCTATGAACTGTGTTGAAACTCTTTTGGGTTGTTGTTTTTTTGTCACCATATTACAAAAAGGATGTTGAGACTTTGACAAAAAGGTGAAGAGAAGAGCAACTAAGATGATTAAAAGGTCCGGAGACTAAAACATATGAAGAACGGTTGCAGGATTTGGGTCTGGCTAGTCTAGAGAAAAGAAAGACTAGGTGGGACATGATAGCAGTATTCCAGTATTTGAGGGGCTGCCCCCAAAAAGAGTGGGGGTCAACTTATTTTCCAAACATATAACATAACTGACACCCATCCAGAAGGTGGGAGAAGAAGCAACAGATGGAAACTAACCAAGGAGAGAAGCAACCTGGAATTAAAGAGAATCTTCCTAATAGCGATGACAGTTAAACTGTGGAACGACTTGCCTTCAAAAATTGTAGGTTCTCCATCATTGGAGTTATTGAAGAGACTGGACGGTCACTTGTCTGAAATGGTTTAGAGTTTCCTGCTTGAGCAAGGGGTTGGACTAGAAGACCTCCAAGGCCCCGTCCAGCTCTATTCTGACTGATTGATCACTTAAGTGAGAATCAGCGGAGATCAGATTCAAGACCTAGATTCAGTACCCTGTTGAGACATGAAAGTCCTTCATAGAACATAAAATTCTAGGGCTGGAGGAGGTCTTCTAGTCCAACCCCTACTCAAGGCAGGAGAATGTATACCATCTCACTCAAACGGTTGTCCAATCGTTACTTGAAACCTCCAGCGATGGAGCACCCATCACTCCAGAAGGCAAGCTATCCCATAGGTTCATTGTTCTCACCTTGAGGAAATTCCTGCTTTGGTCTAGGTTGGTTCTCCCTTGAGCTATCTTCCATCTACTACTTCTTGTCCAGCCCTCAGGTGCCTTGAGAATAAATAAAGACCTCCCTCATGTGTGACAGCCCTTCAATTACTGGAAAAGATATCCTCCCGCCCCACTAAACCTTCTGTTCAATAGAGTAGACATACTCAATCATTCATCATTTAGCCTCCAGTCCCCTAATTATCTTTGTTGCTCTTCTCTGCGCTCTTTCTACAGACTCAACATCTTCTTTTATATTGGGGTGACCACAACTGGATGAAGTATATGGTCCTTCACCACAAAGGAGAGGATTAAGCCACGAGTTGTTGTTTTTTTAAAACCTATGGCCAGCTGTTCTACTTTCATGTAGCAGAAGTCCTGAGTAGGGTCAGATCTTAGGGGTGAACCCCAAGGCTGCTTTTGCAAGGGACAACTGGACTTTCTGGCAGCTCCTCCTCCTCAAATCCCACTCCCTTCTAGCACTGATGACGTTACTTGGGTCATTAAATGTCTGCAAGAAAACATCCAAGCTTGGAGAGCACCAAGGACCCCAGAGTCCTCCTCTTCAGAGTCCTCCCCTCCTTCTCCTCCTCCCCATCTTCCTCCTCTTCCTTTTCTTCCTCTTCCTCCTCTTCCTCCATCCTCTTCATCCTCCACCTCTCCTCTTCCTCTTCCTCCTCCTTCTCTTCTCCACAAACCCCACTTCCTTCTAGCACTGATTATGTTACTTGCATCATGAAATGTCTGCAAGAAAACATCCAAGCTTGGAGAGCACCAAGGACCCCAGAGTCCTCCTCTTCCTCCTTCTCCTCTTCCTCCTCCTCCCCGTCTTCCTCCTCTTCCTCTTCCTCCTCTTCCTCCATCCTCTTCTTCCTCCACCCTCCTCCTCTTCCTCCTCCTTCTCCTCCTCTTCTCCACAAACCCCACTTCCTTCTAGCACTGATGATGTTACCTACTTGTCTGCAAGAAAACAACCAAGCTCAGAGAACACCAAAGACCCCAGAGTCCTCCTCCTCCTCTTCTTCCTCCTTCTCCTCTTCTTCCTCCTCCCCATCTTCCTCCTCTTCCTCTTCCTCCTTTTCTTCCTCCCCCTTCTCCTCCTCAGTGAGCACATAATACCTCACCAAACCCATAATTTTCAAGGTGACAAACATAAACAGAGATCTTTGTCGATCAGGATTACAATCCATATTCCTAAATGTAGTTTGTTTGCCCTATTTCACAACACTGAATTTGCTCAGTTGATCCTATTCTGTTCCTGGGGGAGATGGGGTCTCCTGGCCCACGTGCAGATGTCCCCACCAAGAGCTTCGCAGGACCCCAAACCCGATTATCGCCACAGCTAGAAGCAAACCATCCCTATGTGTTTGCCTTCCGTGCAATGGCAGGGCTCTGTTCTCAGTCAGAATAATCCAATTGAAAGAAATGATTCATTTTCGTGCACACATCTGTCTGAGGCCCCAGCAAAACCCCGGTGTTAGTTTAATAAATGATGTTCATTAAACTCGGCTGAAAATATAATCTGGGGAGACTGATGGAGCGAACCGAGCAAAGAATAAGCTAACGGAGTCGAGCAATTATCTGCCATCATTTGTTCTGGTGCCAATGCAGAAGTAAGCCTTGTTTGCTGAAATCTTAATTTCATTTGGCTCATGCCAAATCCATCAAAAAAGAAAAAAGAAAAAAAAAAGCCGAGCCGGCAGATGATGCTCTCGTTTCTCAAAATCTGTCAGAAAAAAGTAAAAAAAATAAATAAGTAAAAGCTTTTTTTTTCTTGATCGAGCCTACAGCAGAATCCAGAAATTGAAGGTCCAAGCTCAGGACTTAAATTGTTGTAGGCTACGGGCCCCTGGTCCCTCCAGCAGCTGAATCAGAGGAGTAGAGCTGAGGGTGGTGGAGAGAGAGAGAAAGAGAGAGAGTCTTCAAATACCAACTTAAGATACTGTAATGTCCACGAGGCTGAGTTTCAAAACGTCTTTGCTTCCTGCAAAGAATGTTCGCTTCACAGCTGGCTTTCATCTTCTTGAAGGAGGGGCCATTACCTTGCAGCCTTATTCCCGAGTCGCCCGTGCTGCTGGAGCTGCTCTTTCCTGCAAGCGGCCCTGCGCATACGCACGCTTGGCACAGGCTCCTCAGGAACCTCCTCATCGCTGCTGCCACCCCCATAATCTCTGAAGGCATCAGTCCACTCCCTAATGGTCCTGGCCCCTCATCTGAGTCCTCCCTCTCCTCAGCTGTCCACACCTGCTGCTGGCTAACCACAACATTAGGTGCGGGGGGACCAGAGGCACATGTACAGATTAGATGAAACCTGGCTCAAAAACAGTACCTGTGAGAGGAACCTTGGAGTCCTAGTGGACAATCCCTTAAACACGAGCCAACAGTGTGCGGTAGTGGCCCCCAAAAAAGCTACTGCAATCCTTGGTTGTATAAACAGAGGCACAGAATAAAAATCATATGAAGTATTAATACTACTTGATAAAGCCTTAGTAAGGCCACACCTGGAATCCTGCATCCAGTTTTGGTCACCACATTACAAAAAAAGGTGTTTAGACTTTGGAAAAAAGTCCAGAGTAGAGCGACAAAGATTGTTGAAGTCCTGGAAACTAAAACACACGAAGAACGGTTGGAGGAATTGGATATGGCTAGTCTACTCTAGAGAAAAGAAGGACTAGGAGGGACATGATAGCAGACTTCCAGTATTTGTGGGGCTGCCAGGAAGAGGAAGGAGTCAAATTATTTTCCAGAAGGCAGGAGAAGAAACAACGGATAGAAACAAAGCAAGAAGAGAAACAAACCTGAAATTAAGGAGAAGTTTCCTGACAATTAGAATAATTATTCAGTGGAATGGCTTGCTTCTAGAAGTTGTGGATACTCCATCGCTAGAAGGGTGTTTTTTTTAATCAAGTTTTTTTCTTTATATATTAATATATATATCATTCGAGTTTTTAAGACAGCCATTTATTTGAAATGGTATAAGGTCTTCTGCCTGAGCAAGGGGTTAGACTAGAAGATCTCCAAGGCCCCCTTCCAACTGTGTTATTCTGTTCGTTAACCAGAAGCAATGGATGGAAACTAATCCAGGAGAGGAGCAACCTAGAATTAAGGAGAAATTTCCTGACAGAACAATTAAATCAGTGTGACAAGTTGCCCACAAAGTTATGGGGTGGTCCATCGCTGGAGGTTTTTTATAAGAAATTGGACAACCGTTTGTTTGAACTTGTATAGGGTCTCCTGCCTGAACAGGCGGCTGGACTAGAAGACCTCCAAGGACCCTTCCAACTCTGTTATTGTGTTATTTCTTACATTTTCCACCCAGGAAAGTTTTTGTTTGTTGGTTTGTTTGTTTTCACACATACAAGCAGCCCTCAAATTCCATACACCCCTTGGAAAGGAAAAATGGAGAAGCAGGAAGACTCCGTGAGCTTTCAGCCTTTTGATTACAGGAGCCTTCAGTTCCTTTTGCTGTTGAAGGCATCTCAGCCGGAACGCCATCTTCCTTTCCTTTCCATTCCTCTCCCAGCGGTCTTCTCCGTTTCCCCTGTGGGCACCAACACAACACCTGCAGGCCTGCCGTTGAATATCCCTTTTATTCAGGGCGGGCTTCAAAAATTTGATCAAGGAGTTTCTCTGCCCAGTTGCTAGGTGGGCGTGGTTAGGGTGGGTGTGGCCTAGTCGGCCTCCTGCACCACAGCAGCGGGGGGCAGGGTTGCTTTCCCCGGGCTCCGGAGGCTTTCCTGGAGCCTCTGGGAGGTCAAAAATGGCCTCCCCAGGCTCCGGAGGCTCTCTGGAAGCTGGAAATGGGCCCATTTCCGGCCTTCCTGAACTTTCAAGAGGCCTGTTTTTCACCTTCACCAAGCCTCCTTGCGCGCCCTGCACTTACCTGCATCCAAAATGGGCCACGTGGGGACTCCTGGCAGGGACAGGGAGGGGTGAGTGGGGCCAGCCAGGAGTGGGATTTTGGGGTTCTCTGAACTGCACAGAATCTTAGCCAGGGGCTCTCTTGAACCCCTATGACCTCCCAGCAGCCCAGCACTGATTTTATTGATCTGAGGCCCTTTATTAAATGAATTGCACATGATACCCCTTTTCTACCAGTTGGTTTTTCCCCGCTGGTGCCTAGAAGAATCAAAAGGACCATGAAGAGGTGACCCAGAGATAGTCCTGTGGCTTTACGACCACAATTGAGCCCAACTTGCTAAGTGGGAAAGTCGTTAAGTGAGTTTTGCTCCACGTTAGGGCCTTTCTTCTTGCGGTTGTTAAGTGAACCGCTGCTGTTGTTACGTGACTAACCTGGTTGTTAAGTGAATCTGGCCTCCCCATTGACTTCGCTTGTCTGAAGTTTGGAAAAGGAAATCACGTGGACACTGCAACCGTCGTAAATATGAGTCGGTTGCCAAGCGGCTGCATTTTGATCATGGGGAAGCTGCAATTGTCGTAAGCGTGAAAAGCAGTCATAGGTCACTTTTTTCAGTGGCATTGTGGTTGATCCTAACCTCTGTATAAACTCTACTGGAGAAGACGATGATGTAGAAGGCCAAACAGAGCTGGAGGTGGAGTCAAGCGAGAAATCAGTCTGGAATCATTCTGTTCCCACAAGCAGTTTAGGTCTAAGCTCTCTTGAATTGCATTTAACTCTTATCTAACATCAATTTAACTAGAACATAACTCTTTGTGCCTTACAGAGGGCTAAGATTAAGGTTAAGGTTAAGAATTTTTCCCCAACCAGGTTCACAAGTAAGAGTCAGAGGAAACCATGTTGGGTTGTGACTGTGTTTAACAAAAGAAAATGAGTCCCCTTTTGTTGATCAGTTATGTTTATTCTGGTATGAGTGTTATGTTCTTTTCTTTTTTAAGCAGTCTGAACTCAACATCTTGAAATTAATTAACATGTATTTATAGCCAGGTTGAGAATCAACCCAGATACTTAGATGGGTGTCTACAGCAAAGGGATAAAAATAGATTTGTGTTTATACCGGTGGCTTCCTTTTAATTCTAGAAGATGTGCTCGTGTTTATTTCTACTATACCAATCCAAGTTTCATTGAGGCAATCATTTAATATCAGGCATATAGTTCGAAATGGAGTTTTATATTTTTTTAAAAAAAAAGGAGGAGGGCGGGGGAGGAAATTAATAAAAGTTGAATAATTAATAGGTCCGTGAAAGCATATGGAGCAATGAGAGGCTGCAATCTGTCTCGAGGGTAGAGGGACACTAATTTTCACCTCGTTCTTTTTAGCTGGCGGGACATCTTAGTTTTAGTGCAATTTTAAAAAGAGTCAAAAATATTTGGAGCTAATCGTGCCACGTAGCAAATTGAAGGTGATTTGAAGCTGCTGGCCAGTAACGATAAGAACAACATTAACGAAGTCAATGCTATCATCTTCCATTGAAGTTGAAAGATTATTTTAGAAAAGAATAGGCTGAATGAGCTGGAAGGGCAGGAAAATCTAGACTATTTCAAATAAGTGACGGCCTATGGAGTGTCAAACTCAATTTCTGTTGTGGTTCGCCAGCAGCAGGTGAGGACGGCTGAGGTCTCGGAGAGCGAGGACTCCGATGAGGGACCTGCGTGTGATGCAGGGATGGGGCCAGGACCATCAGGGAGTGGAGTGCTGCCTTTGGAGATGGTGGAGGCTGGCAGCAGTGAGGAAGAGTCCCCCGAGGAGCCTGTGCTCAGTGTGCGTGCACACAGGGCTGCTCGAAGGAAAGAGCAGCTGCAGCAGCACAGATAACTCGGGAGTAAGGCTGCAAGGTAGTGGCCCCTCCCTTAAGAGATAAAAGCCATCTGAGAAGCCGGAGCTCTTTGCAGGAAGCAAATAAGTTTTTGCACTCAAGCCTCATGGACATTCGGAATATCTTGGTTGGTGTTTGGAGACTCTTTGTGTTTGAAATATTTCCTAGTAAACTTTATCTAGTGTTCTTGGCAGCCTTGCACCACCTTAGCAAGGCTCGTTCTTATCAGAGACAATTAGTTTGAAACAGCTTTTTAACTGGGAAGGAATGGGATTCGTAAAGAATCATTAAAACGTTTTGCTGTTACCTCCGTTTCATGTTTGTTTCCTTGGAACAAGGTTTGGGTCAGAACAATTTCATTGAGGGCTGCATCAGGGCTATGGTTGTCCTCAGGGGTCTGGGTGGGCATGGTTGACTGTGTAGGTGTCGCCAACTTGATGCCACTTCCCAGACTGCTGGCATGTTTCGTCTTTGCATTGGGTAGACCACATTGCGGGCTGAATTCCAGCCCGGGGGGGTCTTGAGTTTGACACCCCTGCTCTAGACTTTCTAGAATTTCTAGGGTTCCTTGATCTAGGAGGAGAAGAAGGGATAGCGAACATACGAAGAACGGTTGCAGGAATTGGGTAGGTCTGGTTTAATTAAAAAAAGAAAGACCAGGGGTGACGTGATAGCAGTGTTTCATTATCTCAGGGGTTGCCACAAGAAGACGGAGTCAAGCTATTCTCCAAAGCACCTGAAGGAAGGACGAGAGACAACAGGTGGAAGCTAGCCAAGGAGAGAAACAACTTAGAACTAAGGAAGAATTTCCTGACGGTGAGAACAATTCACCAGTGGAAAAACTTATTGGCCAAGTGTGATTGGACACACAAGGAATTTGTCTTGGTGCAAATGCTCTCAGTGTCCATCAAAGACACATTCATCAAGAATCATAAGGCACAACACTTAATAATAGTCATAGGGTACAATAGAATTAGAATAGAATGGAATGGAATAGAGGAATGAAAAATAGAATTAGAATGACAATGACAATGACAATGACAATGACAATGAGAATAGAATAGAATAGAATAGAATAGAATAGAATAGAATAGAATAGAATAGAATAGAATAGAATAGAATAGAATAGAATAGAATTCTTTATTGGCCAAGTGTGTTTGGATACACAAGGAATTTGTCTTGGTGCAAATGCTCTCAGTGTACATAAAAGATACACTCATCAAGAATCATGGCAAAACACTTAATAATAGTCATAGGATACAATAAGCAATCAAATCACAGTAGAAACAGTCAATATTGATCGTAAGGATACAAGTGACAAAGTTACAGTCCTACAGTCACAAGTGGGAGGGGATGGGCAATAAGGAGTAATGAGAAGATTAATAGTAATAGTAGTGCAGACTTTGTAAATAGTTGGACAGTGCTGAGGGAATTATTTGTTTAGCAGAGTGATGGCATTCAGGAAAAAAACTTCTTGTGTCTAGTTGTTCTGGTGTGCAGGGCTCTATAGCATCATTTTGAGGGAAGGAGTTGAAACAGTTTATGTCCAGGATGTGAGGGGTCTGTAGATATTTTCACAGCCCTCTTTTTGACTCACGCAGAACACAGGTCCTCCATGGAAGGCAGGTTGGTAGCCATTGTTTTTTTCTGCAGTCCTAATTATCCTCTGAAATCCGTGTCTGTCCTGTTGGGTTGCAGAACCAAACCAGACAGTTATAGAGGTGCAGATGACAGACTCGATCGTTCCTCTGTAGGATGTTTACCTTAATGTGGGACTTTTCTGCAGAGGCGTTTTCTCGACGAAAAGTGAATTTATCTGCTTCATTAGGGAAACATTAGATACGGTGTGTCAAATAGGTATATCTGCACCAATGCCCACACTGGTAGTCCTCAGCTTATGACCACAATTCAGCCCAACATGGACGTTATTAAGTGAGAAATTTGTTCAGTGAGTTTTTTGCCCCATTTTTGATGACTTTTCTTAACATGTTTGTTAAGTGAATCCCTGCTGTTCTGAAATTAGTCCCACGGTCGTTAAGTGAATCTGGATTCCCCACTGACTTGGCTGGTCAGAAGGTCACAAAAGGGGGATCACATGGCCCTGGAGACTCGGCAACCGTCGTAAATGTGAGTCACTTGCCAAGCACCTGAATTTTATTCACGTGACCCTGGGGATGCTGCGGCGGTCGTAAGCGTGAAAAATGGTCCCAAGTCGCTGTTTTCAGTGCTGTTGTAACTTTGAATGGTCACTAAATGAAACTGTTGTAAGTCGAGGACTACCTGTAGTTGAGCTGGTCACTGAGTTAAGCTAGCCTGTTTTCTGGGCTTCCTGAATATATTGACGCATAAACTTAACAAATGTGCGAGATTTGTATACTAGAATAAACAGCAAAGATAGAAATAGAAAGGGAGAGAGGGAGGGAAAAGATAGAAAGATAGATAGAAAGGGGAGAGAGGGAGGGAAAAGGCAGGGAGAGGGAGGAGAGAAAGAGGGAGAGTGACAGAGAGAGAAAAAGGGGAGAGAGGGAGGGGAGGGAGAAGGAGGGAGGGAGAGAGAAAGAGAGGAATTGAAGGAGAGAGAGGGAGAGAGAGAGGGAGGAGGAGTGAAAGAGGGAGAGTAGGAGAGAGAAAAAGGGGACGAGAAGGAGGGAGAATGAGAAGGAGGGAGAGAGAGAGAAGGAGAGAGGAATTGAAGAAGAGAGAGGGAGGGAAGGAGAGAAAGAGGGAGACAGGAGAAAGAGAAAGAGAGAAATTTTTGTTTTTCATCTGCAGCTGGTCAGCCTGGGCTAAATCAATAACTGATATGATTAAGTCATCATTTAAATCTTTTGGAAGAGAATCTGTGAATGTCATGCGGTCCAAACTGTAAATGTCCAAAGATCTGAATTGGGAAGGTCTTCTCCGAGAGAATTCTGAGTTCTTTGCAAGTTCAAAGACCTCCTTCCTGTTCTCCTGGCCATTGACAGTGTCAGATGGGTGAGGGAGTAAGATGATGGAGATATAGATAGATACTTGATAAATATAAAATAGATAATAGGTAACAGTATATGCATAGAGAAGTAGAGAACGAGGGGTAATGATTAGGTAGATAGAAATGATGATGAGACGGATAACGGCAGAAATAAATGATAAACAGATTATAGATTAGGTATATAGATGAGAGAGAGATGAAAGAGATAGATCTAGATAGATAGATTAGATTATTGATAAATGATAGATAGAAAGACGATAGATAGATAGATAGATAGATAGATAGATAGATAGATAGATAGATAGATAGATAGATAGATATAGATATAGATAGACAGACAGATATAGATGGATGTATAGATAGGTAGATGATAGATAGATGATGATAGATGATAGATAGATAGATAGATAGATAGATAGATAGATAGATAGATAGATAGATAGATAGATAGATAGATAGATAGATAGATAGATAGATAGATAGATAGATAGATAGATAGATAGATAGATAGATAGATAGATAGATAGATTGATGATAGATAGATAGATAGATAGATAGATAGATAGATAGATAGATAGATAGATAGATAGATAGATAGATAGATAGATAGATAGACAGACAGACAGACAGACAGACATGGAGATATAGAGATACATAGATAAGAGACAGAGGGATAAAATAGATGATAGGAATAGATGGTGGCAGAGATACTATAGATAATGGCACAAAGAGTAAGAAAGGGAAAGAAATGGAGGAGAGAGGGAGAAATAGGGATATTTGCAGAGATAGACAAGAGAGAGAGAAATGATGGAGGGATGGATGGATGTAGATAGATAGATAGAGAGATAGAGAGATAGAGAGATGAAGAGAGAGAGAGACAGATGATAACCGTCAAAAAAGATAGAGTGACACTTGCTTCAGAGATTTTTAATCTGAACTCATTCTCAGTTAATACATTATTCTAGAATATTTCACACAGCCGATCAATTGGATTACAGTCCCTCCCAAAAGCTTATGTCACAGCAACTCTCTTAACCCTTATGGTGATTCTTTGATTTCTTTCTTTCTTTCTTTCTTTCTTTCTTTCTTTCTTTCTTTCTTTCTTTCTTTCTTTCTTTCTTTCTTTCTTTCTTTCCTTCTTTTTCTTTCTTTTTTTCTTTCTTTTTCTTTTTGCTAACATGAGCCCTGTTCTCAACATACAGGAACTCCCTGGGGAAAGGGAGTTATGTATGACACATTGCTTCTGTCGTGGCCCTCTGCTGTGTTTTGTAGACGCTTTAAAACAGGGGCAGCCGATCTTCCGCTTTCGGTGTGCTGAGTACCAAAGGCCTTCTCTAACTATTGCTACCTTCATAACGTGGTATGTCTCCTCCCTTGCTCAAAGGACGGGGGTGGATTTGAAAAGAAACATTCCTGAGGTTTCTTCTCTTTTCACAACTCGTAGCTTTCTCCTCCATAAAGTCATAAAGTTTCATTGTGTCAACTCGTAAAGCATTCCTATGCCGGTTTCTGAGTTGCCACGAGAAGGAGGGGGAGGAAGGCCCGAGGGAGCGGTGCAGCACATTCCATGCTTATCTTGTGGAGGTTGTAGCCTAGGCTACCGGATCTTCTGCCCACAAAAATCCTTCATTGGAGAGTGTGATTGATGGCACCCAGCCCGTGAACTGTTGGAGAATCTGATGACACACTCGGGGAGGGTGAGGGAAAAAACAGGGTCATAGGCGATAGTAAATTACGCATGCCAGAGTTGGCTTCATAGTGCCGGACGTGTTGCTCCTAATAGATCTTTTGGATTCTTTTGAAGCTTGGCTCAAGGTGCATGATTTAATTAGGGCGATCGTCGGAACCCTGACACATTGAGGAAGATGAGCTTCCCTGACTCTGTTCTCAGGAGGAACAGAAAATGACGTTCGTTCTAACAATGATGAGAATCCAAGGAGAACAGAAAAGGTTCTAGATCCGAGGAAGCTAGGAGAAAGATTGCTACACTACTATATGGAACCAGGGTGGGGGGGTGTATGGCAAAAATAGCTGGCATTCACACAATTGACACAACCGAATCCAACAAATGTAATTTCTGTGCAACCTGCACTTTCAAGGAGGAGGCATCTGCGAGGCATTGATAGTCCAGACTGTTTTGGGTTCTTGACCTGTTTGGACAAAAGAAGTGTCAAGCTTCCTCCAAGGTCCTTTCCAAGAAGAACTGAAAGGTTTGGGGCAAGGGACACCTGTTTAGGTAGAGTTACCTCCCCCAGGTCAGATCTGGAGAGGTGGGCATGACTGGGACAGGTTTGTTTGGAAGTCCAACCTCCAGAAAAGATGTTTGGGCAGCCAAGATATTTTCCAGACTCTTCAAACCACCTTTGCCGCCATCCATTGAGCGCATGCTGCTCTCAGCTGCCACAACGTGGTTCTGTTAATGGTCACTGTTTTTTATGTATCCACATGAATTGTGTCGTTTTGTGTCCGTGTGTTTTTGGCTAGGCTTCTTCCATTCCTTTTGGTTTCCGTTTCTTGTTTTGTTTTGGTTTTTTGTCCTTTTTGTTTTCGTTTGGTTGTGTGCTCATTACAGCTTTTTGGTACAATGCTGTATTTTAGTGCTTTCTTCTCCTCCTCCTCCTCCTCTGTTTCCTTCTTTTCCTCTTCCCCCTCCCATCCTTCTCCCCCTTCTCCTCCTCCTTCTCCCTCACATCCTTCTCTTTCTCTTTCCCATCCTTCTCTCTCTCTCTCTCCTCCTCCTCCTTCTTCTCTCTCTTTCTCTCTCTCTCTCTCTCTCTCTCTGTGTCTCTCTCTCTCTCTGTTCCTTCTGGTTTCTGTTTTGGTTTATAACCTTTCTCCCCTTCCCCCATTTCTCCCTTCCCCCTTTCTCCCCCACCCACCCCAGACTATATATAAATATATCTATATCTATATAAAAAAAATTCTTTTCTTCTTTTGTCATTCGATCAAATTCCAACCCAACCACCAAGAGCCAGTCAAATCCACCACAGTCCCGCGCTGAGCTAGGAAAAAAGTAATGACAGGATGGTGGAGCAAACAGTCCCCCCAGTCCGTAAGTTCAACCATCGACTCGAAGTTGGAAGTGTGATATGATGGCACCATGTAACTCAGCTAAGAATTGGTTGCATGACCTGCCGTCCAGTTTCGTGGAGATGCTGTGATTGAAACATTATTTTCTTGGATGTCGTATCGGTTGAATAATTGGCCAGTCATGATCACTTGTGCCTTTCTTGACCTTGTGCTGCCACAATTATTATTATTTTTCATGTTTATTTATTTATTATTTTTTTTACTGTCTTATTCTTCATTTGTTTCCTTTTTAGTGCTTGCAGTGGTTTCTTTGTGGTTTTGAGTTTTCTCGTTCAGCAACTTTAACGCTTCTTTAGATATCACCTGGAAAGAGGGGAGGGGGGAAATTCTAATTTTTTGGGGGGGGGGCGGGGGAGGGAATAAATGGGACTGTTGTCTGTTGTGTTTTGAGTAATTTCCAACCAATAAGGACACGGAGCTGTATGATTGGTATTTTTTTGCACCCTGAATACTTGTGTTTTAAATGAATTGGGGGCCTTTTTCAATTGAGTGTTCTCGTTCTCTTCCTTCCTTAAAATATTTCCAATCCCTCTCCAAAAAAAAACAAACCAAAAATAATAATTTTTTTTAAAAAAAGAGTTAATTGCAGTGCAAAAGAAAATAGCTACGTACCAAAGCAAGCTAGAAACATAAAGCTTCTTAAGTGCCTTATTATCAAAATTTCCAATTTCGAAGGTTTGGGTAGCACAAGAACGCTTAAGAAATCCATTGCTTTGGGGCAGGGCGGTGAGAATATCATTTGGGGTTAAAAAGATTTAAAAAAAACCAAAAACCACAACCCTGATTCTAAACTAAAAGGCCTCATACGTTTTTGTTTTTTAGTTACAACTGAAAAAGGGTCCTGGATAAGTGTTTTCTTTTTTTTTCTTTTTATATATATACATATATATATACATATATATTTTCCTTTGGTTTCTTCTATTCTTATAATTTTTGGTGTCGTAATTGTTTCAACTGCTGTGTCTAGTTTGCTGTTTGTTCGATCAACAGTGTGGGGAAAAAACCAACAACCTCCTTGCCAGCATGATCTGAGCTATAAAGCATGACGTTTCTCTAGCTAAAGGAAGCTTCTGCAGTTTTCTTTTTATTTTTACTTTCTTTCTTAAGTTTTCTTGATGTAATAAGTCACTGAGTCTCTGCAAAGAGAAACCTGCTTGCCAGTCAGAGATAAGAGCTAATCCCTAAACGATTAAGCATTCTCCTTTAAATGTCAAGTTCGCTTGGATCGCGATTTAAAAAATAATAATTTCTTTTTATTCGAGAAACGTTAGCCTTACATTTTTTACATTCGTAGAGACAGGAATGTTGTTCCAGGCCATTTTTTTTTTTTTTTTACATTCTAAACCACCTGTTCGAAGCATTTCTTTCTGTGCTTTGCAAAGGAAAACACTCCATTTGGCAGCTGGCCTTCCTGAGACAACGGCGAGGGGGGGAGTCAAACATTTGATGGCTTAGAGGAGGGAATAGAAGGGGAACTCATCAAATTTGCAGATGACATTAAGCCTGCAGGAATAGTCAACACCTTAGAAGACAGGCTCAAGATCATTTCTATAGTATCCAACTAGAGAAATGCCCTCAAACACTGGAGGCTTTCAAGAAGAGAATTGGACTGCCATCTGTGGGGTCTCCTGCTTCGGCTGGGGGTTGGATGACCTACAAGGTCCCTTCCAGCTCCGTTCATCTAAAGGATCCAAAAAGATCTTGACAGACTTAAGCAATGGGCCCTCTCCAAAAAAACATGGATTTCAATGCGGAGAAAAGCCAAGTTTTACATTTAGGCAGGAAAAAAAAATCAAAGGTACAGATTAGACGAGATCTGACTCAAAAACAGGAACTGTGAGAGGGATTTTGGAGTCCTAGTGGATGATCACTTGAATATGAGCCAGCCGTGTGCAGCAGCAGCCAAAAAGGCTAATACAATCCTGGGTTGTATAAGCAGAGGCATAGAATCAAGATCAAGTAAAGTACTAGTACCGTTTTGTAAAGCCTTAGTAAGGCCACACCTGGAATACTGCAACCAATTTTGGTTCCCATACTACAAAAAAGATGTTGAGACTTCAGAAAAAAATTAGGGAAGAGCAACTAAGATGATCAAAGGCCTGGAGACTAAAACATACGAAGAACAACGGCTGCAGGATTTCAGTTTGGCCGGTCTAAAGAAAAGAAGAATTAGGGGAGACATGATAGCAGTAGTCCAGTATTTGGGGCTGCCACAACTCACAATAGTACCCTTCCGTTTTGAAGGTCAATGAGGGACGCGGTGGCTCAGGGGCTAAGATGCTGAGCTTGTCAATCAGAAAGGTCGGCAGTTCGGTGGTTCGAATCCCCAGCGCCACGGAATGGAGTGAGCTCCCGTTCCTTGTCCCAGCAACTTCTTCCACCCTAGCAATTTGAAAGCATGTAAAAAATGCAAGTAGAAAAATAGGGACCCCTTTGGTGGGAACGTAACAGCATTCCATGCGCCTTCGGCATTTAGTCATGCCAGCCAGATGACCACAGAGACGTCTTCGGACAGCGCTGGCTCTTCAGCTTTGTAATGGAGATGAGCACCGCCCCCTAGAGCCAGAAACAACTAGCACATATGTGTCAGGGGAACCTTTAACCTTTACCTCACGGAGTTAACACACAGCCAACACCAAAATCTGACAGCCAAGGAAGTGAGAAGATAGAAAAAGATAGGAATGTCTACGGAGGTTGTTCATCATTCAAGTCACGGCTGTCCCAAAGTTGCATTTTGCTTCTGATCCAAGAAACTATCCATTTTCCAAAGAAATAAATGGAACTGAAGAAGCTTCTTAGATGAGAAGTGAAATGTTTTCAAAAGAAAAAACAAAAACAAAACAAGGAAGTCCAGCTGCCTTTTGGAAGAAGCACTTCCTAGACAGAAAAAGTAGGAAATATGGAGGCCCAAACTCAGGGGTGAGATTCTACCAGTTCTGTCCACCTCTGTAGAACCGGTAGCTCTGAAGAGCAGCAGACATAGAACCGGTTTTATGTCTGCTGCTGTTTTGGCCCACATGCCCGCCCGGGCTCTTACCTGACCGTTATTTCTTGCTTTTTCAACCTCAGCTGCTTTGCGCGGCACTGCTGCGGTTGAAAAAGCAGGAAAAATGTGTTTTTTCAAATGCTACGCACCCATGCGCAGCGCTGCTCAGCTGTCCATGTTGCAAGCTGATGTTTTACATGTGCACTGCAGCGTAAATCACCAAACCAGTAGTTACATCGGTCGGATTCCATCCCTGCCCAAATTCTCATGTTTTAGCGATGCACAACACAGCATTCTTCTGAGAGCATCTCTCTTTGGGGGCATCAGCAACTTCCCAGTCCCAAAGAAGGTTAAAAACCAATAAAGGAGAATATAATGTCGCTCAGGGCTGAAATGGTGCTCTCTGAGCTTGGTTGCTTCCTTGCAGACGTTTCATGACCCAACTAGGTAACATCATCAGTGCCGGATGATGAATGGTGCTAGCATCAATGAGGTTACCTGGTTTGGGTTATGAAATGTCTTCAAGAAAACAAGCAAGTTCAAAGAGCACTGAGAAGCTAGAGGTCTAAAAATCTCGTTTGAAGGGCCTGGAGAAACATGTTGTTTATGCTACAAACTCTGCACAAATGTTAAAGCGTCCCAAATCAGACACAGAAGTAACAACCTGTTTTAGATAGGTTTCTTGATCTACCTCTCTTATTCATGAAGCCAGAGACACCTTTGAGATGGGGTGACCAGATGTTCTTCACAGTTAACAGTTAGTATCTGGGACATTCTCAGAAAATATTAATAAAAATATCCTGAAGGGCAGATGTGTGCTATCACACTATCCAAGTTAAAACAAAACAAAACAAAGTGAAACACAACTAAATTTTGCACATAGTTTCCACAATGGGAATAAGATAGTCTTGGAAACAGGTGTTCTCCTAAATCTGTGTGTGTGTTTTATTTTTCTTTATTGGTTATAAGGTATGCTGTTTGGATCTTCTCTTCCCTTGTCAGTTTTCTCTATCTTTTATTCCTTTCTTTAAAAAAAAAATCTGTATACATATATATATATATATATATATATATACACACACTGCTCAAAAAAATAAAGGGAACAAATGAATGAAATATTCTCATTAAATACTTTGATCATTACATAGTTGAATGTCCTGACAACAAAATCACACAAAAATTATCAATGGAAATCAAATTTAGCAACCCATGGAGGTCTGGATTTGGAGTTACACTCAAAATTAAAGTGCCTGGGCATGCTCCTGATGAGGTGGCGGATGGTCTCCTGAGGGATCTCCTCCCACACCTGGACTAAAGCATCCCCCAACTCCTGGACAGTCTGTGGTGCAACGTGGCGTTGGTGGATGGAGCGAGATATTATGTCCCAGAAGTGCTTGATTGGATTCAGGTCTGGGGAACAGGCAGGCCAGTCCATAGCATCAATGCCTTCGTCTTGCAGGAACTGCTGACACATTCCAGCCACATGAGGTCTAGCACTGTCTTGAATTAGGAGGAATCCAAGGCCAACTGCACCAGCACATGGTCTCACAAGGGGTCTGAGGATCTCATCTCGGTACCTAATGGCAGTCAGGCTACCTCTGGCAAGCTCATGGAGGGCTGTGCGGCCCCCTAAAGAAATGCCACACCACACCATTACTGACCCACTGGCAAACTGGTCATGCTGGAGGATGTTGCAGGCAGCAGAATGTTCTCCATGGCGTCTCCAGACCCTGTCATGTCTGTCACATGTGCTCAGTATGAACCTGCTTTCATCTGTGAAGAGCACAGGGCGCCAGTGGCGAATTTGCTAATCTTGGTGTACTCTGGCAAATGCCAAACGTCCGGCATGGTGTTGGGCTGTAAGCACAACCCCCACCTGTGGACGTCGGGCCCTCATACCACCCTCATGGAGTCTGTTTCTGGCCGTTTGAGCAGCCACATGCACATTTGTGGCCCGCTGGAGGTCATTTTGCAGGGCTCTGGCAGTGCTCCTCCTGTCCCTCCTTGCACAAAGGCGGAGGTAGTGGTCCTGATGCTGGGTTGTTGTCCTCCTACGGCCTCTTCCACATCTCCTGATGTACTGGCCTGTTTCCTGGTAGCGCCTCCATGCTCTGGACACTACACTGACAGACACAGCAAGCCTTCTTGCCACAGCTCACATTGATGTGCCATCTTGGATGAGCTGCACTACCTGAGCCACTTGTGTGGGTTATACACTCCGTCTCATGCTAACACTAGAGTGAAGGCACTGCCAGCATTGAAAAGTGACTAAACCATCAGCCAGAAAGCATAGGAACTGAGAAGTGGTCTGTGGTCACCACCTGCAGAACCACTCCTTTATTGGGGATGTCTTGCTAACTGCCTATGCTTTCCACCTGTTGTCTATTCCATTTGCGCAACAGCATGTGAAATTGATTGTCAATCAGTGTTGCTACCTAAGTGGACAGTTTGATTTCACAGAAGTGTGATTGACTTGGAATTACATTGTGTTCTTTAAGTGTTCCCTTTATTTTTTGAGCAGTGTGCATATATATACATATATATATATATATATATTGATTCGGTTTGGTCCAGCTTAGAATAACATTTTTTCTCTCTTTTTAGGGCATCAGCTGAACGGGCCACCCTTAGAGAAAATATATATATAAATATAGATATATATATATAAATAAATATATATATATTAAATAAATATATATAAGAATGAGAACTGTGGGATTACACCTTTAAACATCTCAGTCAAGTGGAAAACTTCAGACTTTTAACGCTCTTTCTGGTTGTTTCGACTGGAAACTTTGCTTGGAGGAAAGTCACGTTCGGCTGGCTTCGAAGGACATTTGGTGGACAACCCAAACTGTACCAACCATCCAATGAACGAATCCAGAACATTGAAAAAGAAAAGAAAAAGGAAAGAAAAGAAAAAAAAGAAAAGAAATCACGGCAGGAGTGAGATGGACTTGGATTTCTACCGTGAACTTGATCTAACTAAACCATCATAGCTTTTCCCCAATTCGGAAATGCTAAAAGTGTGCCTGTGGCCATCACAGATGGGGTTGCTATGGTCGCCCATGGCAACCGTCACTAAGCATTCTTTATCTGTCATTCCTTAGCTACATAGGGACCAAAGGACATAACTTTTTACGGCAAACTTATAGTTGTATGTAAATTACTCAGAAGTTCTTTCCGTTTCTCTTAGCTGTTCCCGCTAAGACAGCTTTGGAGAGCAATTCTATGAAATAATGTATAAAAAAACAAAAAATGAAAAAACGAGAAAAAAAACGAAGAAAAAAAAAACACTGAAACTCAGCTTCGACGCTTTAAAAAAAAAAAAAAAGGCAAGATAATAGTTCTTTGATACTTTGGAAGGTCTTTGGATATACATGAATTAGAGTCTATGAAACTTTCATATGGTTTTCTTTATAATAGGGATGGACTGAGGGGGGTCCGAAGGGGCAGGTTCAGGGGAGAATCTTGTCAGAAGATGAAGAAAATAAAATAAAATAAATACTGCTCCATGTTTGGGTAAGGAAAAAGAAGAAGAAGGAAGAAGAAAAAAGGGTACCGATGTGACGTAGAACAATAGCTCGTTTATTTTAAAAAGCGGGGGGGACCTTCCCTCCCCCTAATGAAACCCCTAATAGCTGTACAGAATTTAAAAAAAAAAGTTTAAATACCTATATAACGGGCAGGGGGGATGATTAGATGACATTAAAAGCAAAAAACAAAAAAAAGCAAAAAAATATATATATATAGGCATTTAGCGTTAATGCTAAGAAAACACACGAAGACGTAGGAACTTTTTTGTAGCGTTTAGATGAATACCCGTTCCCTGCCCCCAAAATCAACTGCTCATCGGAAGCGGTTGGCTGACGGACAGGCAGGGCAGAGAAAGAGTGGCTCCGTTTGGCAAGTTTTGGGATTATAACCATCAAAAGTTGTACAAAGTCGTACTGAAATGGGCGGCTGAGTTAACCACGCCAAAGTCTTGAATCAACCGATAACTCAAGCAGGCTTCTCTGGTCCAAAGTTTAGTTGCAACTTGACGGAAGGAAAATCAAAGGTTGGATATTTTCCACGAGAACCTATTGCCAAAAGCCACTGATTTAACTTCTTGCTTTGGTAGCTTCCATATTCGTTCTAAATCTTTCAGGACTGGGGGAAGGAGGGGGGAAGGGCACGGGACTTAGCCTAGAACCTTAATCTTAAAAAAAAGAAAAACCTTTAAAAAAAAATCATAAAAGTATGGGGGCGGGAAATGAAGAGACAAAAAAAATACAAAAAAATGCAATCTCTTTGAAGAATTTCTGAAACTGTTTACAAGGAATTTTGAAAAACGGGGATGTTTAAAAAAAAAAAAGATGCTGGCTCTGTTTTTCTGTAAATAAATTTGCATATTTTGTAGGACTTTTAATTGTAATGATAGAGAAAAAAAAATCAAGGAAAAAAACTATTTAAGGAAGCACGATATTTATCTTTGGTAAATGACTTTAGAGCAGTTAAAAAAAAAGAAGTTGCTTTAAAATCTGAATCAGAAAAATAGAAACAATTATTTAAGAACACATATATTTTAAAGTATATCATATTTATTATAATTTATTTCCATGGCATTTAAAATTTGATTTTTTTTTAAAGTGTGCCATTTCTTTCCTCGCTCTCCTTCCGCATCCTCCCATTTTATCAGATCAAACAAATATTATGCATTATTATTTTTTTCTGAATAATTGTTTTTCTTTGGGTTTAGATTTGGGGAAAGATTTTTTTTTTTTAATTTCCTAACTTTTTTTTTTCCCCTCCATCTTTGATCTGATTTTGAAGACTTTTACACTGGCTAAACACCCCCAAATCTTCTCCGGTGGTTTGGCTAGGAGTTGACCGCCCAAGCAAGCCGGTATCTCGGTGTATAAAATGCCATGCAATTCCATAATAGTGCTCTCTGAATCTCAATTCCCTAAAACTCCTTGTAATCTTATGTAATTAATGAATGACGCTTACCAGCTTAGTCCTAAATAAAGCACAGTTTAAAAAAAGAAGAAGACATATTTTAATTTTTGGGGGTGGTTTTTCCCCTCTGTTCAAGCTTTCTTTCGGTCTCTCAATATTACACGTGCTTGGAGAAGGAAAACCGTTTTCTTTCAACAGGGATCATGAAAATCTTCTGTCTGCAGAAGTATAAATACCGACAGAAAAGAATCTGCATAGCTCAGGGATAAACAGTGTGGCCCTTGGTGTGCTCTGAGTTGAGTGGTTTTCCGGCAGACATTTCATGATCCAACTAGGGAACATCATCAGATCTGGAAGAGAGTGGGGTTTTCAGAGGAGGAGGAGGAGGAGGAGGAGGAGGAGGAGGAGGAGGAGGAGGAGGAGGAGGAGGAGGAGGAGGAGGAGGAGGAGGAGTCCTTGGTCTCTGAACATATATTTTTTCTTGCAGATGTTTCTTTACCCAACTAGGTAACATCATCAGTGCTAGAGGGGAGGGGGATTTGCAGAGCAGAGGAGGAGGAGGAAGAGGAGGAAGCTGGGGGATTCTTGGTGGTCTCGGTGCTTGGTGGTCATTATTGCCCCCTTCCCATTCTGCTATGGGGTGTTAAGATAATCTCCTGCCCACCATCCTGGCCAATACACTGAATTACCGTCATCCTGCAAAGTTGAGGTCCGACGAAACACTTGACTGGATGTATTACAAAACGTTTGTGAGACATGCTTGAACATACTAACACAACCAGCTGGAACAGCAAGCAGACACAACCCCTAATTGGCCCATATCATTCCCCACTGAGAAATGACAACCATGTTTATCACACCTTGCATGTATTCATGGGAGTTGTAGTTCGGCAACATCCAGAGAGTCAAAGAATATCTAGTCCTACTCCACCTGTTCCCATCACCATAGAGAACGTGGCATCCTCTCCAGATGAGGCTGACTTCCATGTGGATAACCCCCTGCTTTCTTTATATATGTATTATTTTGGTTTATGAGTCTGGACAGCTGAACAACAATCCAATTCATCAACAACAAAACAGACAAGGGGAGCAACACATATCCTGGTCCACAACCCCGGGGGGAAAATAGACTCACTCGATTTTCTGCCCCCATGCCAACTTACAGAAAGACAATTGCTTCACGGCCATCAGACTTATTGAGATGGATGCTGTTCCATAGGACAGACCCATTGACTAAGTAAGCCTCAAGAAGGTTTGTCAACACTAAAAGCCAAGGTGGGGGCTCTTTGCTCTAGCCAAGTGAGGTTCCGGCAGAAGATTTTGAACAACAGAAGACAATATTTGAAGCTTGAGGTTGAACTCTGGGGGGTCCTTTGTCCTCTCAGTGGTTTTCTTGCAGATGTTTCATGACCCAAGTAGGTAACGTTCTCATACTGGAAGGAAGTGGGGTTTGTGGAGAGGAGGAGGAGGACGATGACTGTGAGGTTCTTGGTGCTCTCTGAACTTGGTGGTTTTCTTGCAGATGTTTCATGACCCAACTAGGGAATATCATCAGTGCTAGATGGAGGAGGAGGAGGAGGAGGAGGAGGAGGAGGAGGAGGAGGAGGAGGAGGAGGAGGAGGAGAACTGTTGAGTCCTTGGTGCTCTCTGAGCATGATGGTTTTCTTGCAGACATTCCAGAACCCAACTAATGATTATCATCAACACCAAGACTAATACTAGACCAACAGTGAAATAGAAAATACCCCAATCAAGGAACTGTCAGCTCAGACTGAGTCAACAACAGCCCAATCAAGGAACTTCCAAGGACATTTCCACCAACACTGACAGAAAACCACTAGTATGTTAACAAAGAGAAAACCTCAGTCTCTTCTAGCACTGATGATGTCACCTCCATCAGTGGAAATTTTAAATCAAAGATTGGACTAGAATGGTAGACATCTTCAGGATGCTGGACGAGAAGTAAGTTTCTGTCAGTTGTGTCCGACCAGGGATGGGTTTCAGCCGATTTGGACCAATTCAGGTGAACTGGTTGTTAAATTTAATCTGGTTTGCCAAACCGGTAGTTGAACCGACCAGCCTCCCCGCCCCACCCCGCCTCTCCCAGGGGTCTCCACACATCCCATTTTGGATGCAGGTAAGTGCAGGATCCACATGGAGGCTCTGGAAAGCCGAAAAGTATCCCTTCTGGTAGTTCCAGAAGTCTGGAAACAGTCCTGTTTCTGGCTTCTGGAGGGCCTCTGGTGCTCAGGAAAGGCCATTTGCACTTTCCCAGAGGCCTGAGGGAAGCCTCCGGACTCTGGGGAAGGCAAAAAAACAGGCCCCGCCCACGCAGCAACCGGGCAGAGAAATGTTGTGGATTTTCAACTTAGGGTCCACTCTAGGCCCAGTGCTCATATTTACTTCTTGGCCAAGGGATCCAGCATTGTCCAAATATATTTTTCATGGTTATGTGTCCAGCATGGCTATATGTCAAAGGCACATGGAACATTGTTACCTTCCCACCAAAGTGATACCTATTATCTACTAGCATTTGCATGCTTTTGAACTGCTAGTGGGCAGGAGCTGGAGCAAGGAACAGGAGCTCACCCACTGCACAGCACTCGGATCTCAAACCTGGGCTGTCAGCTTCCTTAAGCAACACTCCAATTAGCCCACTCCAATGCCATGACGTTTGAACTTCTATAAGTAGTGGACCCCAACTTCCATCTCTTCAAGCCTTCATGACATTCAATGCTTCTAGATCCAACAAAAACTCTCCAACAAAATGCAATGCGGTGGTGAGAAAACTAAAATCCTACAAAGGTGCATTTTCAGGAAGCAACTGGACTTTTTTGTTTTCCTCTGAAGACGCTTTGCTTCTCATCCGAGAAGCTTCTTCAGCTCGGACTGGATGGTGGGGAATGGAAGGATTGATACTCCTTGCAGACAGCTGGTCATTTTTCTACTTTTTAGCGAGTTGTTGAGGCCACTTGGAGGTTTATCTGTGTCCTCAGGGTCTCCTGAGTAGTGCAAATGGAATCTGCAGTATAAATCCTTCCATTCAGTGGTATGATTCAACTGGTGTAACAACTGGTTCAATCACTTCGCATGTAGGGTTTCCTGCCTAAGCAAGGGGCTGGACTAGAAGACCTCCAAGGTCCCTTCCAACTCTGTTATTCTAAGATATCATTATTAAACCACCTTTCCAATCAGTCTCCACACTTCCAGTGTCTCCCAGCTTGGAACTGAACCAGATAGATTTTCCTTCCAACAGAAGGAATCAGATATGTGTAGTCTAACAAAGAGAAGGAATAGAGCTGGTATGATAAACAGCCTCCCAGTAATTGAGCACCTGTCCAAGAGAAGAGGAGGTCAAGCTATTCTCCAAAGCACCTGAAGGCAGGACAAGAAATAACGGATGGAAGATCATTCAAGAGAGAGCCAACCTAGAAGTCTCATTTAAATTGAAGTTGACATGTCCACCTTGAACTAAAGAGACATTTTCTGACCGTGAAAATAATTACTCAGTGAAATAGTTTGTCCCCAATAAGTTGTGGGTTCTTCATCAACTGGAACTTTTCAAGAAGAGATTGGACAGCCATCCAATCTATAAGAAAGATATAAGGTCTCCGACTCGAACGTGGGGTTGGACTAGAAGACCTCCAAGGTACCTTCTACCATGTTCCAGGTATTGCTAAGTCAGGGGTGGGATTCCACCGGTATAACAACAGGTTCGGTGATCACGCACTTCGTGCGCACTCCACATGCACGCTCTGCGTTTTAAAAAGCTCTTATAAAAAAGGACCTGACCTGGGGGGCTCACATTGCAGCCCTGGTCAAAAGGGCGCAGCAGAGATTATATTACCTGAGGCTTCTCAGAAAACAACAACTGAATGAAAAACTGATGGAGACCTTCTACAGCTGCACCAGAGAGAGTATCTTAACTTACTGTATCTCTGTATGGTTTGCCAATTGCACAGGGGCAGATAGGGAAGCACTCCAGAGGGTTAATGTCATTGCCCAGAGAATCATGGGGTGCCCTCTCCCCTCTTTGGAAGAGCTTTATAGCTCCCGCTGCCTTAAGAAAGTTCAAAATATTCTCAAAGATCCATCTCATCCTGGGAACCCCCCTTTTTTTTGAAGTATTACCATCTGGCAGACGGTACCAAATAATAAAAACAAAGACAAATAGGCTGAAAAACAGCTTTTATCCCAGGGCAGGAGCTCTGTTGAATTCTGCTATATGGTGCAGTGTTGATGCAGTGTCGGGGGTTTTCGGTTCAATGTGTGAAGGGTGAAGGATGTGTGTTTGTGTTTATTTTCATGGTCATGACGTGCACTGAAGATGGTGTTTGATTTCATCGTACGAGGTGAAATGACAATAAAGTAAACTAAGCTAAACTGAACTAAACTATTGAATTTTACCATATAGTGCAGTAATGGTGCAGTGTCGGGGTTTTTTAATTCAATGTGTGGAGTGTGAAGGATGTGTGTTTGTGTTTGTTTTCATGGTCATGATGTGCACTGAGGATGGTGTTTGATTTCATTGTATGAGGTCCAATGTCAATAAAGTAAACTAAACTTAACTTCCTTTTAACTCTATTTGAACGTGCACTTATCTTCCACAAGAGAAAGATTTTCCGCAAACTTCCTGGATAGGAATTTTTTGCTACTTAGCCAAAGATGGATGGGAGCTGGTTGCTTTCCAAAACAGCCAGGGTTGACAGCAAAATGTGGGGAATTTACTGCTGGGGTCGGGCACGGAGCGCGTTGCCGGTTTGCCTGTCTAATTGCCTTCAGCGAACTCAGCTCAGCTCAGGAGCAAGCTAACCTCCTCCATAAAGAAGATACCCAGGTCACCCGAAACAAGATCTTCCGATTCTGCATGAAATGCTCCAACAAGACTAAAAAAAAAAGAAAGAAAGTAGATATATATAGCAATCAAGAGAAGGCTGTTTCCAGGGGGAGGTGGGCTCAAATCACCACATTGCAAAAAAGATACTGAGACTTTGCGGAGGGGGGGAAATGCAGAGAACTAAGATAATTAAAGGCCCGGAGGCTAAAAGATATGAAGAACGGTTGAAGGATTTGGGTTTGGCTAGTCTAGAGAAAAGAAAGACTGGAGTCAGGGGTGGGCTGGTGCCGGTTCACACCGGTTCCGGTGAACCGGTTGTTATTTTTATGGCCAGTTCGGCGAACCAGCAAATCCCATCCCTGGATGGCCCAGCCCCCACCCCACCCACCCCCGTTCTGGAAGTCCCCATGTGGCTAGTTTTGGATCACAGGTAAGTGCAGGGCCCATGTGGAGGCTCAAGGTAGGGCAAAAAACAGGCCTCTCAGAGGCTGCAGAAGGCCAGAAATGGGCCTGTTTCTGCTCTCCAGAACACTTCTGGAGCTTGGGGAGACCGTTTTCGCTCTCCCCGGAGGCTCGAACGAAGCCTCCGGACCCCAGGAAGGGCAAAAATGCCCCCCTTGTGTGATGCAGGAGGCCAACTAGGCCACAGCCACCATGGTCACACCTATCCAGCACTGAGCAGAGAACCGCTTGTTAATTTTTTCGAAGCACACACCCTGACCAGGGCGGGGGGGCATGATTGCAGTCTTCCAGTATGTGAGAGATTGCACAAAGAAGAGGGGGTCGACTTATTTTCCAAAGCACCAGAAGGCAAGACAAGAAACAATGGATGGGAAGTCATCAAGGAAAGAAGCAACCTGGAATTTAGGAGACATTTCCTAACAGTGAGAACGATTAACCAGTGGAATGGCTTGCCACCAGAAGTTGTGGGTGCTTCATCACTGGAGGTTTTTAAGAGATTGGACAGCCACGTGTCTGAAATTGTATAGGGTGTCCAGAGGTGGGATTCTACCGGTTCTTCCTGGCTCTTACCTGACCTTTATTTCCTGCTGTTTCAACCTCAGATGCCATGCGAGGCACAGCTGCAGTTGAAAATGCAGGGGACAAAGTGCTTTTCCAGACGCTGCTTCCCTGCACGCAGCGCTGCTCCGCTGTCCAGGCAGCAAGCTGATGACGATTTACAGGCGCGCACAGCGTGCAGGGAAGCACATCGTGAATCACTGAACCGGTAGTTAACCCTGAAAGGATCCCACCCTTGAGGGTGTCCTGCTGGAGCAGGGGGTTGGACTAGAAGACCTCCAAGGTCCCTTCCAACTTTATTCTGATGGATGGATGAATGAATGGATTGATATAGTAGGTCCAACTCTCACAAATGAAGTTTTACCCCTTGTTTTTATATGGGGGACATGTTGGGGAATATTAATATTTATATGTTTTCCTTTTAATGCTTCCCTCTGTCTTATCTCTGCCAGAGTCTATGGATCAGGGTAAGCTACAAAAATGGTAAACTTGTTGCCTAAATAAAATTAAATTTATCATGAATTAAGGAGGTGAGTATACTCAAACTTTTTTTTCCCCTAGAGTCAAGGAACAGCTTTAGAGAAATATTGAGAAATATTTACTCAGCTGGCCATTTTTTTAAAAAAAAACTATTTCACTGCTAGATGGTAGCAGAGACATAAATCCCTCTTTGCTTCCTCCAAGTGGCCATCTGGAGTACTGCACCCTGTTGAACTGAAAAGTAAATTGATCAGCTATATTTTTCATAGCTCATTTTCTTTTCTTTTTCTTTTCTCCATTCCTTTTTGTTTGCCATTGACCAGGACTAGCCAATGCCAGGGTCACTGAATTTCCAGTTAGATGGACACTTTCTGCCTGACTTAAGTGCAAAATGTATTTATTTACAACAACAAATCAGACTTCAAAAAACTTTCCTACACTTGAAAACTATTAAGAAGCAAACATTTTCTCCTGGATCAGTCTTCGTGTTCTCCTGCCCCATCCTGGGTCTACTAGCCTTCCAGATGTTTGGTAATGGCATGGACACAGCAGGGCACCCCTCCCCTACAGATGTGTCAATGTGACATTCCAGAATCCTCAGTAGAGGTGTGAAGGCAGCTCAAGAATTTTGGAAGTTGGACCACACATCTGGAGGTCTTCAGCCTTACCTGAGATTTATCTCAAGTTTCAGGCAGAAATGTTCATGGATACAGATGTTGACAGACCTACAACCTCCCTATCGGATGTCCAGGATTTGGGGAAGGTGTTGCCTTGGGACTCTGCCAGTTGTAGCATCAACGGAACAAAGGACCTCATGAAGGAGGTCTCTGCCTCGATAAAAGCTGTAGCCTCCCAGGGAGGCACAGAGATAGATCCTTTGAGCATTATGGGAAGGATTATCTTGGATTTGCTGAATTTTTTTCTCTGGATTTTGAGGGAGGGAGGGAGGAATAGAGAGATAGAGAGAGAAAGATGAAAGAGAGAGAAAGAGAGAGAGAGAGAGATAAAGAGAGAGAGAAAGGAAGGAAGGAAGGAAGGAAGGAAGGAAGGAAGGAAGGAAGGAAGAAAGAAAGAAAGAAAGAAAGAAAGAAAGAAAGAAAGAAAGAAAGAAAGAAAGAAAGAAAGAAAGAAAGAAAGAAAGAAAGAAAGAAAGAGGGGAGGCAGGGAGGATGGAAGGAAGAAATAGAGAAATAGAGAGAGAGAGATAAAGAAGAGAGAGAGAGAAAGAAAGAGAAAGAAAAAAGAAAGAAAGAGCAAGGGGAGGCAGGGGGATGGAAGGAAGGGATAGAGAGAGAGAGATGAAAGAAAGAAAGAAAGAAGAACAAAAAAAAGAGCAAGGGGTGGGAGGCAGGAAGGATGGAAGGAAGGAAAAATGGAGATGAAAGAGAAAGAAAGTGCATGTGAAAGAGAGAACGAAAGGAAAGAAAGAGCAAAGGGATGGGGAGGAAGGAAGGGAGATATGAAAGAGAAAGAAAGTGTGTGTGAAAGAGAGAAAGAAGGGAAAGAAAGAAAGAGCAAAGGGATAGGGGAGGAAGAAAGGAAGAGAGATAAGAGAAAGAAAGTGTGAGAGAGAGAGAAAGAAAAAGAAAGAAAGCAGAAGGGGAGGAAGGAAGGAAGGGAGATATGAAAGAGAAAGAAAGTGTGAGAGAGAGAGAAAGAAAAAGAAAGAAAGAAAGAGGAAGGGGAGGAAGGAAGGAAGAGAGATATGAAAGAGAAAGAAAGTGAGAGAGAGAGAGAAAGAAAAAGAAAGAAAGAGGAAGGGAGGAAGGAAGGAATCGAGAAAGAGATAGATAGAGATGAAAGAAAAAGAAAGAAAAAGCAAGGACAGAGGGCAGGGAGGGAGGGAGGGAGGAAGAGATAGAGATGAAAGAAAGTGAGAGAGAGAGAGAGAAGAAAGAAGGAATGAAAAGGGAGGGAGGGGAAAGGGGAGGGGAGAGAAAAAGAAAGAGAAGGAGTCATTTCCCAATTTGAAACTCTAACTCTAGGGATCTGCCCAGTGTCCCTCATTTCCACCTCATCCTCCTCATGCAATCTTCAGGAGAACCTCTTAGGCCGTGCGGTGGCCATTTATCATCCACCCTCCGTCCTTTCTTCTTCTCATTTGAATAGGCCGTAAGCTTGATTGATGTTGACTCTTAATCTCCTTTCCTCCTAAAAGAACACCTGGAGCCTCTTTCCCCTGCCAGGGCCCTGGCGGTTGGAGTGGGATGCGGGGAAAGAAGTGAGTTGATGGCTCTCCAGAATCCGTTCTTCCGAAGTTTGCCCGTTATCACCAGCACACACCCGTTGGGAACGGCGCAAGATTTTCGTCCTCTCCTCCATGGTTTCCGTCATGAGTTGCTACCGATTCACGAAGAGTCTTACCCAGTGAGATCTCTTTTGTTTAATACCACCCTGTGTAGCCTTAGTAAGACCACACCTAGAGTACTGCATCCAGTTTTGTTCAACACATTATAAAAAAGATGTTGAGACTCTAGAAAAAGTACAGAGAAGAGCAACCAGGATGATGAGGGGATTGGAGACTAAAACATACGATGAACGGTTGCAGGAACTGGGCCTGGCTAGTCTAGGGAAGAAAAGGACCAGGGGAGACACGATAGCAGTCTTCCAATATTTGAGGGGCTGCCACAGAGAAGATGAGGGGGTCAAGCTATTTTCCAAAGCACCCTTGAAGGCCAGACAAGGAATAATGGATGGAAACTGAACAAGGAGAGATTCAACCTGGAAATAAGGAGAAACTTTCTGACAGTGAGAACAATCAACCGACAGAACAGAAGTTGCCCTCGGAAGTTGTGGGAGCGCCATCCCTGGAAACTTTCAAGAAGAGACTGGACTGCCATTTGTCAGAAATGGTGTAGTGTCTCCCACTTGGGCGGGGGGTTGGACTAGATGACCTACAAGGTCCCTTCCAACTCTGATTATCTGTTATCTGTTTGTTTGGAGGTTCTTGCTTCCAAAATCTCATCCTCTTCCTCGCTTAGACTTCTGCCAACACACACGGTTGGTTCTAGAGCGATCCAGCTGCCACGTCGACTCTGCATCCTCCCATTCTTCCTTGCTGAATCCGCTCACGGGAGATAAATCAGGCCAGAGGGAGCTCCCTTGGAACCTGTGGTGGCCTGTCGGCCACTGGTCCCTCCCACAGCTGAGTCAGAGGAGGAGGAGGAGGAGGAGGAGGAGGAGGTGGTGTGGGAATCAGGATCAGCATCAGGACAACCTGGGAGCTCCAAGCGGGGGAGAGGGAATGGAGCTGGCAACAACAACAACAAGCTCTAGAGCAGTGGTGGCTAACCTTTTTAGGCTCCTGTGCCAAAAATTGTGCGTGCGCTTGCACACTCGTGCTCATGTGCCAGCACCCAAAAGGCAATGCGCACCCCCCACCGCCCCTACACATGCATACGTAATCCCCACCCACCCACCACCCACCACCACCCTTACCTGCACTGCACCTCACAGCTGATTTTCAGCCGGTTTGAGGCCTTTTTCAGCCTCCCAAAGGCTTGAGGAAGGCTTCTGCAGGATTCTGCAGGCTTTTCAGGCCTGTTTCGTCACTTCCAGTATTTTCGGAAAAACAGGAAGTGACAAAACGGGGCTTGTTTTTTTTCAGCCTGCAAAGCCTGCAGAAGCCTGCAGGAGCCTTCCTCAAGCCTCTGGGAGGCCAAAAAGGCCTCAAACTGGCTGAAAAGCAGCTATGAGGAACTCACATGCACAGTGAGGTAAGTTTGCCTGAAGCTCTCGCATGCTGGCACAAATGGCTCTGCGTGCCACTTGTGGCACACATGCCATAGATTCGCCATCATGGCTCTAGAGGAAGATAAGGAAAATCCATTTCCATACTACTGTCAAGAAAATGGCACATGGAATGGAGAAGAACAGAGTTGGAAGGGACCTTGGAGGTCTTCTAGTCCAACCCACTGCTCAAGTTAGAGATCCTATACAGCAGTGATGACGAACCTTTTTCCTGTGGTGTGACGAAAGCGTGCGCATGCCAGCATCCACAATGCAATGCGTCCCACACTCCTGTGCATGCGCGTGCAACACCCCCGCCCCGCCGCTTACCTGTACACTGCGCATGCGTGCACCTCCCAGGTGATTTTTGGCCCGTTTGAGGCCGTTTTTGCTCTCCTGGAGGCTCGAGGGAAGCCTCTGCAGCCTCGGGAGGCCGAAAAACGGGCCCATTTCAACACTTCCGGTATTTCCGGAAGGCCCATTTTTCAGCTTCCTGAGGCTGCAGAGGCTTCCCTCGAGCCTCTTAGGAGGGCAAAAATGGCCTCAAACGGGCGAAAACCAGCTGGGAGGTGTGCGCATGTGCGGTGCAGGTAAGTTTGACTGGGGCTCGCATGCCTGCACAAATGGCTCTGCGTGCCACCTGTGGAACGCGTGCCACCGGTTTGCCATCATGGCTATACAGAATAAGAGATAACGAGAGGATAAGAGAATAATAGAATTGTTGAGTTGGAATTGTTCTCACTGTCGCGAAATTTCTCCCTAGTTCAATGAGGACATGTCGCCTTCAAATTAAATGAGATTTTAGCCTGTAGGTGGCCAACTAAATACAGTATGTCCCCTGGTTTAGCAGGCTGAAATTCTCACCATCTCTTGCTATTTAATGACGGTTGCTGATTGAAGCTGGGGGGCTCAAAATCTCCAGAATGTTCCGGGCCGTTCGAGACACCAACCAGATGCGTTAAAACCAGACGTTCCTTCTTGTCCAGCCAGGAGCAGCTTTCACCCAAAGCCTGCAATTTCAACCTTCCCTGCAGAAAATTTCAACCGAATTAACTTTATAAAAGACCGGGTGATGGGAGGGAAGGAGGGAGGGAGGGAGAGATGGATTGTGCCATTAGGTTTGTACCAAGGAATTTTGCCTTGAGAAAAATCTCCCTGAATGGGAGGGAAGAGAGAGAGGGACAGAGAGAGGGGGGTGAGAGAAAGGGAGAAAGGGAGGGGAAAAAAGAGGGGGAAGAAAAGGAGGGAGGGAGGGAGGGAGAGAGGGAGAAAAAGAGGGATGGGGAGAGAGGAGGGGAGAAAGGGAGAGAGGGAAAGAGAGAGGGGGTGAGAGAAAGGGAGGGAAAAAGAGGGGGAGAAAAGAGAGGGAGCGTGAGAGAGAGGAGGGGAGAAAGGGAGAGAGGGAAAGAGAGAGGGGGTGAGAGAAAGGGAGGGGAAAAAGAGGGGGAAGAAAGGGAGAGAGGGAGGGAGGGAGAGAGGGAGAAAAAGAGGGATGGAGGGAGAGAGGAGGGGGAGAAAGGGAGAGAGGGAAAGAGAGAAAGAGGGTGAGAGAAAGGGAGGGAAAAGGGGGAGAGAAAAAGAGGGAGCGTGAGAGAGAGAAGGGGAGAAAGGGAGAGAGGGAGGGAGAAAAAGAGAGAGGAGAGGGGAGAGAGGAGGAGGAGAGAGGGAGGGAGGGGAAAAAGAGGGATGGAGGGGAGAGAGAGAGCAGGCAGATAGAGAGAGGGGAGGGAGAGAGAGAGAGAGGAAGAAAAAGAGAGAGGGAGGGGAACAGAGGGGGGAGAAAGGGAGAGAGGGAGGAAGGGAGAGAGGGAGAAAAGAGGGATGGGGAGAGAGAGAGGGGAGAAAGGGAGAGAGGGAAAGAGAGAGAGAGGGTGAGAGAAAGGGAGGAAAAAGAGGGGAGAAAAAGAGAGGGAGCGTGAGAGAGAGGAGGGGAGAAAGGGAGAGAGGGAGGGAGAGAGGGAGAAAAAGAGGAATGGAGGAGAGAGAGAGAGAGAAGGGGGAGAAAGGGAGAGAGGAGGGAGAAAAAGAGAGAGGGAGAGGGAGAGAGAGGAGGAAGAGAAAGGGAGGGAGAAAAAGAGGGATGGAGGGAGAGAGAGAGGAGGCAGATAAAGAGAGAGGGAGGGAGAGAGACAGGGAGATAGAGAGAGGGAGGGGAACAGAGGGGGAGAAAGGGAGAGAGGGAGGGAGGGAGAGAGGGAGAAAAAGAGGGATGGAGGGAGAGAGAGAGGAGGCAGAGAGAGAGAGAGAGAGAGAGGGGGAAGAAAAGAGAGGGGGGGGGGGAGAAAGAGGAGGAGGAGAAAGAAAGGAAGGGAGAGAGAGAGTGGGGGAGATAAAGAGAGAGGGAATGTAACAGAGGGGGGAGAAAAGGAGAGAGGAAGGGAGAGAGGGAGAAAAAGAGAGAGAGGGAAAGGGAAAGAGAGGGTGAGAGAAAGGGGAGAGAGAGAGGGAGGGAGATAAAGAGAGAGAGAGGGAGGGAGAAAGAGGGAAAGAGAGAGAGAGAGCGCTAAGATTTTGGAATATAGTGGATGTGTGAGGTTTGAAAGAAGGAATAGCTGAAAGATCTTGACAGCACGTTTCAGGGTCCTTAACCTTGGCAAATAAACGAATATATCCTCATCTGGGAGAGACAAGAGAAATAAGTGGCACTGTTTCTTTCAAGTTCTTCTCCGCACGTTAATGATCAGCGGGAGGAGAAGGAGAAAATGGCCAACCAAGCAGAATTTGCTCCATAAAAGAGGGTGAGACCAGAGAAACGAGCGCAGAGAAGAGCAACAAAAATGATGACGGGCCTCGAGGTTAAACCAGAAGAGAATATTTGTGGCTCAAGAATGAACTGTGAGCTCCTTGAAGCTCTGTGAGTTTCGTTGCTTTCTGGCTGACCTTTCGTGACCCAACTAGGTAACATCATCAGTGCTATAGAGGAATGGGGTTAGCAGAGGAGGAGGAGGAGGAGGAGGAGGAGGAGGAGGAAAACAGTGGGGTCCTTGGTGATCTCTTACCTTGATGGTTTTCTTGTAGATATTTCATGACCCAACTAGGTAACCTCATCAGTGCTATAAAGGAGGAGGAGGAGGAGGAGGAGGAGGAGGAGGAGGAGGAGGAAAACAGTGGGGTCCTTGGTGATCTCTTACCTTGATGGTTTTCTTGTAGATATTTCATGACCCAACTAGGTAACCTCATCAGTGCTAGAAGGGAATGGGTTTTGGAGAGGAGGAGGAGGAGGAGGAGGAGGAGGAGGAGGAGGAGGAGGAGGAGGAGGAGGAGGAGGAGAGGACTGTGGGGTCCTTGGTGCTCTCTGAGCTTGGATGTTTTCTTGCAGATGTTTCACAACCCAACTAGGTAACATTATCAGCGCTAGTATGAGTGCAACCATAAAAATAATAATTTTGAATTTTAAAATTTAATTAGCATTTTGAAACCATTCCACTGTTCTTGTCTCCTCAACTTTTATGATACCAGGAAAAACGAATGTTGCCAACAGATTATCTGTGCAAAGAGACCTTGAAATGTCCTATTTCTGCTCTGTGCCCTACTTTCAATTTTCAACTCCTAATTGACACTTACAGACCAGGATACCTCCAGCAAGGGGTGGTTGTCGTTTCCACTTTGTGGCAAAGTGGTTTTCTCTTTTGAAAACCCTCCCTTGAACCAGAAATAATTTCCCTTTCCCCTCACCCTCCCCCAAAAGCAGAAAGAAACAGTCAGATTTCAGCACGATAACAAACAATGGAATCACAACATGAGAGTTGCGATTCAGATTCGCTGTTCCCAATTACACAAGGAATCTTTGAACTGCGTGTTTATTTCATGGTCTCTTTCTCCCAAAATTTAAAGTGGGGGGAAAAAAACCACATATATTTTTGTGTGCAGCTTTGCCCCTAATGCCCACTGTTTTTGCAAATAATTTTCTACCGGGAGGTGTTTCCATGAATATGTATGTTTTTGGCCTCTGACATGCAGATTTGTGTGTGTGTGTGTGTATGTGTGTGTGTGTTGTACATGGGTGTATCAAAGAACAGCTCCTTCCAAAAGGACGATGGCAGTTCTGTGTGCCCTTTATTTTAGAAATGCAAAACTGAAATGCAAATATTTAAACATGCAAAATGCCCCTTATTTTAAAAATGGGGAGGGGTAGGAGCAGGCCGAGGCAGCCCAGGGCTCTTCAGGATTGTTAGCAGGGAGAAAGGGGGGAGGGAGCAGGATGACCGAGAGCGGGCAAGCAGTGGACATGTGTCAACTCATAAAACATTTTCTACACATATTTTATAGTTGTCAACAGAAAGAAAGGGTGGCGCGGAGCTTCAAAGAGGAGGCGGCAGTGTGGAATCGAAAGTACATTCCATTCATATTTTCTTCAAAGACTGATTAGATGACTGAAGCTTCTGCTGTGCAAAAATCTAATTGGAGAGCATGATTGATGACTCTGGGCTATGGACGTGTTTTGTTGGATGATACACCCGGAGGGGTGGGTTGGAAAGCAGAGTCAAGGGTGACAGTGAATTACGTATCTCAGAGTCGGTTACGCCCAGGCAAATGCCGGCATGTTAACTTCTAATAAATCCTTTGTAGTTTGGGGAGTGTGGCTCGAGGCTCATGGTTTAATTGGAGTAACTGCCGGAATCCTGACATGAGCAGCGATGGAGCTCAGCCGACGAAGAAGGGCCGCCCCCCTCCTGATCCCTGAGCATGGAGAGTAGAGAGAAGGCAGGAGCAGCGCAGGCTGACCCTGTTGGATGGTCCTGGCCCCTCTTCACAAAGGCACACCTGGAGATTTAAAGAGGCGCTGTGAGGAGGGACGTTTGTCGGGAACAAATGCTGAATTAGTTTGTTGTCAACTGACTCCTATTTATGATGGCTGCATGTCCCCGGGTCACATGATCCCCTTTTACGACCTTCTGAGAAGCCAGATACACTTAACAATTGTATGACTACTTGACTAACACGCTTAAGTTCACCAGCAGTCACTTAACAACGGTGGCAAGAAAAGTCTTAAAATGGAGCAAAAACGCACAGCAAATGTTTCACTTAGCACCAGAAATTGAGGCTCCATTGCAGGTCATAAGTCAAGGACGACCTGTACTTCCACATCTAGGACAAATTCCCCTTTAAAATAACGTCTTTTTCTTTGCAGCTGCTCCCCCAAAGGAAACCTCTTCGCTTTCGGGACTAAATAATTGTCTTCTCAAATTTCATTTTTTTTTATTCATTCTTGCACAACCTTGGCTCGAGTTGGAACCCCAAATTATTCTTTGGACATCCCAAAGGTGCACTGGACTTTCTTGTTTTTTCTTTGAAGACGTTTCACTTCTCATCCAAGAAGCTTCTTCAGCTCTGACTGGATGGTGGAGAATGGGAGGATTTATACTCCTTGCAGGCAGCTGGTCATTTGCATCCTTTTAGAGGGTTGTGTGTATATATATCCATCCATTCATCCACCCATCAACCCATTATCTATCTATCTATCTATCTATCTATCTATCTATCTATCTATCTATCTATCTATCTATTTATCTATCTATTTATCTATCTATCTATCCATCCATCATCTATCATTTCTTTATCTATCATTCACCCACCCACCCATATCTATCTATCTATCTATCTATCTATCTATCTATCTATCTATCCATCCATCATCTATCATTTCTTTATCTATCATTCACCCACCCACCCATATATCTCTATCTATCTATCTATCTATCTATCTATCTATCTATCTATCTATCTATCTTTTATCTATCTATCTATCATTTCTCTATCACCCACCTATCCATCCATTTCTGTCTATCATCTATCTCTCCATCTATCATCTATCTTCCTATCATGTATGTACGTATGTACGTATGTACGTATGTACGTATGTACGTATGTATGTATGTATGTATCTATCTATCTATCTATCTATCTATCCATCCGTCATCTATCTGTCTGTCTGTCTGTCTGTCTATCTATCTATCTATCATTTATCTATCTATCTGTCATTTCTCTATCACCCACCTATCCATCCATTTCTGTCTATCATCTATCTCTCCATCTATCATCTATCTTCCTATCATGTATGTATGTATGTATGTATGTATGTATGTATCTATCTATCTATCTATCTATCTATCTATCTATCCATCCGTCATCTATCTGTCTGTCTGTCTATCTATCTATCTATCTATCTATCTATCTATCTATCTAAATTCTTTTGAGTAAAAAACGATGTGGTTTGCACTGATCCTAAGTATTTGCAGAATCTCTATAAAGTTCACGGCGCTGACACAATTCAAAAGTTTTACGAATCTCAGGTAACAGCATGAAAAAAGAGGAAGATCTTTGAATAAATAATACATTTATTTAAAATTGAATTTTTTTTTCCTGGTTAATAATGAAAGCCCATGTCGATCTTTTGGGGTTTTTATTTTCCTCCTCTACCCTGTTTAATACAGCATGAGAATTATTTATACTTTTTAACCTGTTTTTTTTTTCCCTAGTCCATCGTCAATCATTTGCCTTTCAGAGGTTTTAGATTCCAAGGTTGATAACAAGGGAAATGGAGATTAGAAACTATATATTGACTATTTTAAGAACTGATTTTTTTTAAAAAAAGGAAAGAAATACTTGGTGGAGTTCTGGGAGGAGAACCAGTGCAACCAAAGAGAAAAGAAGTAAAATAATTTTGTACCTAAATGTACCTCATTGATTGAAGGGCTTGATCGATTCTGCTGGGAACAAGCTGCAACCAATGTACATTTTTTGATACTTAATTATAGTATTTTGATGCAGCTGGGTATAGGAGAGAAAGGCTCAGAGAAGCTAAGGATTGTGGGAGTGGAAGAGAGACAGCCAGCTTCTTCTACCTGCAAGGAAAGCAAATGTATCAAGGGACCACCAAAAATGTTCCCACCAACGCTGACAGAGCAAGCCTCCTCCCTCCTAGCACTGATGTGGTTACCTAGTTGGGTCATGAAATGTCAGGAAGAATACAAGCAAGCTAAGAGAGCAGTAAGATCCCCACAGTCCTCCTCCTCTCTGCAAACTGCCTCCCTTCTAGACTTGATGACGTTACTTAGATGGGGAATGAAATGTCTGCAAAGACAAACAAGCTCAGAGAGCACCAAGAACCCCACAGCCTTCTTTCTTTCTTTCTTTCTTTCTTTCTTTCTTTCTTTCTTTCTTTCTTTCTTTCTTTCTTTCTTTCTTTCTTCTTCTTCTTCTTCTTCTTCTTCTTCTTCTTCTTCTTCTTCTTCTTCTTCTTCTTCTTCTTCTTCTTCTTCTTCTTCTTCTTCTCCTCTCCTCCTCCTCCTCCTCCTCCTCCTCCTCCTCCTCCTCCTTCTTCTCCTTCTCTCTGCAAACTCCTCCCTTCTAGACTTGGTGGTGTTACCTAGTTGGGTAATGAAATGTCTGCAAGATGACAAACAATCTCAGAGAGCACCAGGAACCCCACAGCCTTTCTTTCTTTCTTTCTTTCTTTCTTTCTTTCTTTCTTTCTTTCTTTCTTTCTTTCTTTCTTTCTTTCTTTCTTTTCTTTCCTTCTTCTTCTTCTTCTTCTTCTTCTTCTTCTTCTTCTTCTTCTTCTTCTTCTTCTTCTTCTCCTCCTTCTTCTTCCTTCTTCTTCTTCCTCCTCCTCCTCCTCCTCCTCCTCCTTCTTCTTCTTCTCCTTCTCTCAAACTCCCTCCCTTCTAGACTTGGTGATGTTACCTAGTTGGGTATTGAAACGTCTGCAAGACGACAAACAATCTCAGAGAGCACCAGGAACCCCACAGTCCTCCTCCCCTCCTCCTTGAATCTCCCCCCTTTCCTCCAGTGTGCACACACCCACCATGTAGAGTTGATGATGGTACCTAGTTGGGTAATGAAATGTCTGCAAGAGGGGAACCAAGCTCAAGAACCCCACAGTCTTCCTCCTACTCCTACTCCTCTTCCCCCCACTTTTCTCCACCCCCTCCAGTCTACAAATCCTAGTTCCTTCTAGCATGGATGATATTGACTAGTCAGTAAATGAAACATCTGCAAGAAAGCCACCAAACTCAGAGGGCACCAAGGATCACACCGTCATTGCCCTCCTCCACTTCCTCTTCCTCCTCCTCTTCCTCTTCCTCCTCCTCTCCACAAACTCCAACTCCCTTCTAGCCCTGCTGATGTTAACCAGTTGGGTCATGAAACGTCTGCAAGAAAACCACCCAGCTCAAAAAGCATCAAAAGAACTCAGTCCTCCTCCTCCTCCTCTCCACAAACCTCCACCCTCTCCTAGCACTGATGGTGTTAACTAGTTGGGTCATGAAATGTCTGCCAGAAAACCACCAAGCTCAGAGAGCACCGAGGACCCCACTCTTCTATTCCCTGGGGGAACCATCCTCCCAGCACCCCCACTTTCAGGAAATTCTCTTGGCCAGAGGAGTCTTCCTCCCTGTTGGACGAATGTGGCTGCCGTTAGGTCTTTGGCATTGCAAGCGGCGCATTCCAGGTCGGCCATCCACCTCCTGCTTTCTAAATCTACTATCAATATCTCCAATCTTCTTGTCTCTTTGTTTATCTTCTTCTTCTTCAATTTTTTTGAAATCTCTCATCATACTTCAACATCATTTGTTGGATGTTCTCCACTTTTTCATCGGTTTTCCCTGTTCTTTGTTCAAGGTTCTCTATTCTCTTTTCAATATTCTCTGATCTTGCTTGAATGTTTTGAATTCCTTGCATAACCATCTCCAGAGTCACTTTCTCTTGTTCTTTTTCTTGCTTTAACGTCGTCTGTATTGAACGTTGTCCTCCAGATGGTGGAGAGGAAGCAACCTGAGGATTGCTGGCCAGTCGTTCAGAAGATACACACACACACACACACACACACCAGAGGCCCATTTTTGCAACCTGATCTGCAATTAAGAAAACAATAACTAAAATTAAAACAGTTTTGTTTTTCCAGGCTGGTTGCTTAATAATTAAAGAAGGGAGCGTGATGGAGAGGTGGAAAGGAAGGGAGGAAGAACATGCTACCAGAAACCCAACAGAAGAAGGACACAGCCAGTGGTGGGATTCAAATTATTTTTTACTACCAGTTCTATGGGTGTGGCATGGCTTTGTGGGCGTAGTTTTGTGGGCGTGGCAGGGGAAGGAGACTGTAAAATCCCCCTTCCCTCCCCACCGTACTAACCTGCTTTCCAGCTCTGTTCTCCTGTGCAGGGCAACCACAGGAGACCCAGCGATCAACTGGGACTCAATGGGAGGCAGAGAATAGATGGGGCGGAGTCAGTCAGAGGCGGGATTGGCTGGTTCTCCGAACGACTCAAAATTTCCGCTACCGGTTCTCCAGAGCCGGTCAGAACAACCTGCCAAATACCACATTTGGAGACAGCAGAAAAGAGGCCGCGGGCCTGACGGCCATCATAAATTCACTCTTGGGGAAGAAGGAAGCGGATTGATGGAGGCTGTGGAGCGATGGAGGAGGCGCTGAATGTCCTTTAACTGTAGTTGGCTGTCTTAGAGCAGCGTTTCTCAACCTCCACAACTTTAGGATGGGTGGACTTCAACTCCCAAGGACCCCCATATTTGACATATTGATGATGTAATCTAGTTAGGTCATCAACAACCAAGTTAAGAGAGTGACAAGGACCCCACGATCCTCCTCCTCCACTCTTCAAACTCCCTCCCTCCTAGAACTCCTAGATGTTCTCTAGTTGGGTCATGAAAGGTCTGGAAGAAGTCAACCAAGCTCAGAGAGCACCAAGGACCTCACAGTCTTTCCCCTCCTCTTTGTCCTCCTCCCTTCCCCTTCTCCATTCTGCAAACACTGCTCCCTTCTAGACCTGATGGTGTTACCTAGTTGGGTCATGAAATGTCTACAAGAAGTCAGCCAAGCTCAGAGAACAGCAAGGACCTCACAATACTCCTCCTCCTGTCTGCAAACCCCATTCCCTTCAAGGACTGATCGTATTCTCTAGCTGGGTAATGAAACGTCTGCAAGAAAACATCCAAGCTCAGAGAATACCCAGGACCCCATAGTCCTCCTCCTCCTCTTCCTCTTCTTCCTCCTTTTCTCTCTAAACTCCACTTCCTTCTAAAACCCAACATGTCTGCAAGAAAACATCCAAGCTCAGCGAGGACCTCGGTGTCCTCCTTCCTCCTTCTCCCTTCTCCTCCATTCTGAAAAGCCTACTCCTTTCTAGACTTGGTGGTGTTACCTCGTTGGGTCATGAAACATCTGCAAGAAAATCACCAAGGACCCCAGAGCTGAACCCTGAGCCACAACGATTCTCTTCTGTCGGTAAACTTCACCCCTCAATACAGCTTTTGCAAAATTTCTCCTCTACCCAATCTCCTTCCGAGTTGAATTTATTCCAGGAGACCCTGCACAGAAGCAGCCAAGATCTTCTAGCTGTGACTGTTCTGAAGACCGTGTTTCGCAAAGAGGAGAGATTGAAGTTCTCCTTGTTGGCGGAGGAAAATTTTGGGGAAGTTACCCAACCCATGGCAACAGCAATAGTCTTTTGCTTGCTCATCTGGAAAATTGAAATCCTTGGATTGTATAAGAATTTAGAGCAGGGGTCTCAAACTCAATTTACCTGGGGGGCCGCTGGAGGCCGAGGCTGGGTGAGGCTGGGCCGCATAAGGGATTCCATAAAAAACGTTGTTAAAAAAAGTATCCTCAAGTGTCATCAACAGTTAATGATTTCTCCAATACACAAACTGTCCTGAACACACGAACAGAACATTGAATGAAGGTCATGAACGGTTCCTCAGAACATGGCTTCTCCAGCTTACTCCTTGCCGCCAGAGACTTGACAACGCTTCCTCTCACATATCTGAGCCACATTTGGCTTGAGAGAGGAGGCCCTTGAGACCCTCAGTTATGGCTTGAAGATGATCCTCAGTAAGTCTGGACCTGTACTTGGACTTGTTAAAGTTCAGGGTGGAGAAGAAGCCACCACGAGGAACGGCGGGCGGGACTTCCTTCAGAGGTCCATTCCCCCTGCGGGCCGCACTAATATTATACTTTCGTATCACGGTGGGGGCCACAGGATATCGGCCCGCGGGCCGCGAGTTTGAGACCCCTGATTTAGAGTATGGCATTAATGCAAAGAGAGGAATTTGAGTTCCAAAGGAACAGCCACATCCAAAGACACACAGGTGAGCCTGGCCAGAATTTGGTACAGTCAAGCTCCTTGTAGAAGAGGGTGCTTAGCCTTGTATCACTGAGCCCAGAAAACTTTTTAAAGAGTGGACCTCTTTCCAACCGACGTATTAATAGAAAATAATATTTGATTTCTCTTTTGCCAAATGAATCTTGACACCCATTTATTCAAATCATCAAAAAGCTTTTCCAATTTTAGGGGAGCATTTTGAAAAAGAAATTAGTAATTTAGGTAATATACTCATTGTTACAGTCACTATTCCTAAAAGATTTGTCCCATTTTCCCAAATTTTCTACTATTCATTTCATTAATGGATTATAGCTATCCTTTTTAAGTGTTGTACATATCACCGAGATCATAATCCCCAAATATTTTACTTTATCCGCTATTTGGATGCCCATCCTCACAGCTAGCGTTTCCTTTTGCTTATTTGTCATATTTTTTGCAATTATTTTTGTTTTCTCCCTATTAATTTTTAACCCTGCAACTTCTCCAAATTTTTCTAAGTTTTCGGTCCCGAATTTAGTGACACTTCTAAGATAAAAACTTAGATCGTCGACGAAGGCTTGCTATTTAAACTCTTCCTTTTTCAATTTTTCATGCTGCCTTTGCCGGTCCATTTCTTCTGCAGCCGACAAGGTTCCTGAAGGCTTCTGTGGATGATAACAAAGCTCTGGATCGATCCAGAGCTCTCTTATTGGCTTCAGAGGCCTTCAGCTGCAGAGGAACTTCCTGAAGGCCTGTGACAGTCAAAAGGAGGCCGGGGGCAATGCATGCAAGCGAGGTTACTCAGGGGATGACATCCCCTGAAAATAAGACCTGGTGCCTTTTTTGGTGGGAAAAAAATATTGTAAGACAGGGTCTTATTTTCGGGGAAACACAGTATATACCTAGGAACGTAGGGAAAATGTCTGGCTTTATCTGCTAACAACAGTGGCGAAAACACTCCTCCCAAAGAAGTGCCAGCCAGATGCTCCATCCGACATTTTGCTACCTGGCGGCAAAAAAAGCCCCAAATTAAAGGGTAATGTTCTTCCAAACCTTTCCAGCACATCTGTCAATGTCTGGGCCAGATGTGAAATGCGACGAACGACGAATAACTTGGAAAGGCCAGGTTTTTTGGAAAGGCATCTGGGTAATTTATTAAATTAAAATGTCACACGCTTCTCTTTAAGGGAGCTAATGAGGGCGAAGTTGGGTTTATAAAGCATTTGATGGAAGAGGTGGAAGGAAGCGTTGGATGAATGTACAGATCCATCACTTTTGCAACTTAGATCCTGATTAAAGCGGGTCGGGGACCTGGGAATAGATAACGGGGGATATTTGTGGAGAAATCAAGCAAAAAAAAAATGCAATGTTTAGCAGAAAGACAGATAAATCAATCAGTCTTGCATTGGGGAGACCAAGGCCCATATTGTTCTGACCTGGGCTTCCCAAGATCATGAAGCCGACTCCTCGTCCTGATAAAACCCCTTTTATTTAGTTTAAAGGGAATTCCTCTCCAGCAACGTCCTGGCAAACAGTCTTTCATGAGATTTCACAACGACAGACCTTTATCAGGCTTGGAGAGTTGCCAGGCTGAGAGCTTCTAAACCGCCACGCTGTAGCAGCAATGACTTGGCAAGAAGTCAGGAACAGATCTTCACCCTAATGAATTGAATTAATTGCCTCCTGCAAATACCCTCCCCTTTCGCTCCTCTTTATTCCCTCTGGGAGGAGCCATTCACTGTCCACCTGTGGCTTTGCTCCCTTGTTCCTTAACTGTTCCCTTCTCCTGGCAGCTCTGTGCATGCGCACACTGGGAACAGGCTCCAGCTGTTCTTCTTCCCCACTGATCTCCGACTCCAAAGGCAGCTGATAATTGTCAGACAGCCCCGAGCCCCCTCTCTGCCTCCGACACAGAGCCCTCGTTGGAGCCTTCCCCAGACTCCAGGACTGGCCCAGGTTCCTCCCCAACCTCCTCGCTGTCTGAGTCTGCCAGTCTGAGCTCTGCTGGCGGGCCACAACGCATATGGCTGGGTCCATGAGAGCCTCCCTCCACCTGTATTCACACGACTAATTCCCCATTTTGGAATCCCTCGATTTCAGGAAATTTTTATCAGGTTGTTTTGACCATTTTAAAGTTTTTCACCGTCAATTATTCTGCTTTTCATGTTTTGATTTGGGCAGGGGATATTGTACCCCCACAGGGCATCTCTCGGAGGGAGATGGGAAGTTAAGAAATATGAAATATAAATCAATAGCCCCCGTGGTCACATGATTCCCTTTTGTGACCGCCGGACGAGCCAAATCAATGGGGAAGCCGGATTCATTTAACGATCATGTTACTAACCTAACCACTGCAGTGATCGACATAAGAACTCAGGCCAAACAACTCGTAAAACGGGGCACAATTCAATTTTAACAACTGTCTCGCTTACCAACAGAAATGTTGTTAAGTCCAGATTCACTTAACGACCGTGGGAACTTAATTTTTAACAACTGCCACCAGAAAGTTCGTCAAAAAAGGGGCACAACTTACTTAAGTCGCTTAGCAATGGAAATGTTGCGGTGGTCGTAACTCGAAGGGTGAACGATCCAGGAATTCCTTCCTTGATCCTGATGGGATGTTTCCAAGGGGCAGACTTTTCGATTTTAAAGGGACTATCCTGAGAGGCAGCTTTGGCTGGTTGAAGCTTTTGATTCTTGCGGATTTATTTTGACAGATTGGAAGGAGTCTTAGCGGACAACCAGCTATATAGGAGCCAGCCGTGTGCAGCAGCAGCCAAAAAAGCCAATGCAATCCTAAATTGCATTAACAGAGGGATACAATCGAGATCAGGGGAGGTACTAATATCACTCTACAAAGCCTAGAGTACTGCATCCAGTTTTGGTCACCACAATGCAAAAAAGATGTTGGGACTCTAGAAAAAATACAGAGAAGAGCAACCAGGAGGATTAAGGGACTGGGGGATGAAACATACAACGAACGGTTGCAGGCACTGGGCTTGGCTAGTCTAGGGAAGAGAAGGACCAGGGGAGACAGGAGAGCATCTTCCAATATTTGAGGGGCTGCCCCAGAGAGGAGGAAGGGGTCAAGCTATTCTCCAGGGCATCTGAAGTCCAGACAAGGAACAATGGATGGAAACTGAACAAGGAGAGATTCAACCTGGAAATAAGGAGAAAGTTTGACAGGGAGAACAATCAACCAATGGAACAGAAGTTGCCTTTGGAAGTTGTGGGAGCTTCGTCACTGGAGGCTTTCCAGGGGAGATTGGACTCCCATCTGTCAAAAATGGTGTAGGGTCTCCTGCTTGGGCAAGGGGTTGGACTAGATGACCTACAAGGTCCCTTCCAACTCTGACGATCTGTTATATCTGTTGGAGGGGGTGTTTAGAAAAAAAAACCCCTCATTTCTACGCCTTCCGCCGTCGCTGATTCCCGTCCGTTTCTATCTGACAGTCATTGATTCTTCCGTCTCCCCTTCCTGCCCCCAAGGCTGTAAATGGTTTTTAATAACTTCAGTTTCATAATGTCGGGTGACAAAGTACCATCTGCTCGCGAGGGGGGTGACCGAGTGTTGTTTGTACAATCCTGTCGAAAATGACAGGCGTTAGGAGTTTGGGCTTCGGAAGGCAACACCCGTCAGGGGTTAATGGGAGTTTAATGAAAGTTGTCAATAACTCCAGTTTATGGAGGAGCCTCCAGATTAGGTGAAGAAACGCGCAGAACTGGGTGGACAATCAATCAGCCTCCCGCGATCGAGCACCCACAACTTTGGGTGGCAAGCTGTCCTGATTTAATTTCCAGAATGACAGAAGGGAACTCAGAGGTCTTCTAGTCCACCCGCTGCTCAAGCAGGAGACCCTATACCATTTCAGACAAGTGGCTGGGTCCAGTCTTTCCTTAAAACCCTCCAGTGAGGAAGCACCTACAATTTAATAATAACAGACTAATAGAATTCTTTTATTGGCCAAGTGTGGTTGGACACACAAGGAATTTGTCTTGGTGCAAATGCTCTCTGTGTACATAAAAGAAAAGATACATTCGTCAAGAGTCAAGAATCATCAGGTACAACACTTAACGATAGTCATAGGGTACAATAAGCCATCAAATCAAACTAGGAAACAGTCAATATAAATCGTAAGGATGCAATCGACAAAGTTACAGTCATACAGTCACAAGTGGGAGGGGATGGGTGATAAGGAGTGATGAGAAGATTAACAGTAATAGTAGTGCAGACTTTGTAATAGTTGAACAGTGTTGAGGGAATTATTTGTTTAGCAGAGTGATGGCATTTCGGGGAAAAACTGTTCTTGTGTCTACTTGTTCTGGTGTGCAGTGCTGTATAGTGTCATTTTGAGGGTAGGAGTTGCAACAGTTTATGTCCAGGATGTGAGGGGTCTGTAGATATTTTCACAGCCCTCTTTTTGACTCATGCAGGATACGGGTCCTCAATTGAAGGCAGGTGGGTAGTAATTGTTCTTTCTGCAGTCCTAATTCCTCTCTGGAGTCTGTGTCTGTCCCGTTGGGTTGCAGAACCAAACCAGACAGCTATAGAGGTGCAGATGACAGACTCAATCATTCCTCTGTAGAACTGGATCAGCAGCTCCTTGGCCAGTTTGAGCTTCCTGACTTGGCGCAGAAAGAACATTCTTTGTTGTGCTTTTTTGATGATGTTTTTGATGTTAGGTCTCCGTTTTAGGTCATGTGATATAGTAGAACCTAGAAATTTTTGAAGCAAGTTGTTTTACTGATTGATTGTCCTCACTGTTAGGAAATTTATTCCATAGATCTGGCTGATATGTCTCCTTCTTGGCCTAAATCAGAATAACAGAGAGGGAAGGTACCTTGGAGGTCTTCTAGTCCAACCCCCTTGCTCGAGCTGGGAACCTTACACCCTTTCAGAGAAATGACTGTCCAATCCCTTCTTAAGAATCTCCAGTGTTGGAGCACCCAATTCTGGAGATAAACCGTTTACAGGATTAAATAAGAGAATAACGAAGTTGGAAGTGCCCTCAGAGGTCATCTAGTCCAAGCCCCTGCTGGATCAGGAGAACCTATACCATTCCAGGTTAATGGCTATCCAGTCCCTTCAGTGTTGGAGCACCCACAACCTCTGGAGACAACCCATTCCGGGATTAAATAACAGAATAACAAGAGTTGGAAGGGACCTTAGAGGTCTTCTAGTCCAACCCTCTAGACCTCCTTCAGACAATCTCTTCTTGAAAACCTCCAGCCATGGATCACCCACAACTTCTGGAGGCAAGGTGTTGTTTAGGCTTCGTCCCAATTTAAGGAAACACAAACTGAGTGTAAAATCAAACCTATTTTAATGCAACACTGGGAATTTCTTGCATTCCCAGCCAAAACTCTAAATTAGACATGATTCTGAGATAAGCTCACGCCTTTCAGGGTCATGGAAGACTGCCAAGAAACAGAAGTCCAATTACTTATAATACAAACCAACAGAAGCTCCAGCAAAGACAAACCAAAAGTTCGCAGGGCTTCAATGAGGAATCAGAATCTAATCGACTTCTTTGCTTCCTGCAAAGAGCACGTCACCGAGGGCTGACTTTTATCCCTTATGGGAGGAGCAATCACCTTCCAGCCTTACTCTGCGTCAGCTGCTCTCTCCTTCTAGCAGCCCTCCATACACGCGCACGGGGAACAGGCTCTCCTGGGTCCTCTGCTTTGCTGCTGCCAGACTCCGGAGGGTCCAAAGGCAGCGCCCCACTCCCAGATAGCCCTGGCTGTATCGCTGCATCGGATGCAGGACCCTCATCCAAGTCTTCTCCGGACTCCCTGATTGGTTCCCTTTTGTCCTCACTGTCCAATACCTTTGCCACCTGCACCGGCTGCCAGCGAACTACAACAGGTGTTCCCCTGATAAAATTGTTCCAATTGTCAGGAAATTTCTCCTTAGTTAGATACAGATACAGCTTAATAGAGTCAGAAGGGACCTTGTAGGTCATCTAGTCCAACTCCCCACCCAAGCAGACCCTATACCATTTCTGACAGATGGCCGTCCAGTCTCCCCTTGAAAGCGTCCAGGGATGAAGCTCCCACAACTTCTGAGGGCAACTTCTGTTCCATGGGTTGATGGTTCTCACTGTCAGAAAGTTTCTCCTTATTTCCAGGTTGAATCTCTCCTTGTTCAGTTTCCATCCATTATTCCTTGTCTGGCCTTCGGGGGCTTTGGGAGAATAGCTTGACCCCCTTCCTCCTCTCTGGGGCAGCCCCTTAAATATTGGAAGACCGCTATCATGTCTCCCCTGGTCCTTCTCTTCCCTAGACTAGCCAGGCCCAGTTCCTGTAGCCGTTCTTCATATGCCTTAGTCTCCAATCCCCTCATCATCCTGGTTGCTCTTCTCTGCACTGTTTCTTGAGTCTCCACATCTAAGTTGGGTTCAGCAATCAACATCCAAGCTGTGATACCAAGACTGTGCAGACTGTGACGCAGATGGACAAGGAGAGACGAGAGTCAATATTGATGCTCTTAATAGATGCGCAGCGGCAGATGTTTATGGGGCATCCGTCGTTTGTCACAGCTACCTTTTCAAGAAAGCCAGGTGTCGGCCACCTTCCTGACTCCTTGGACTTTGCATAATTAAAACGGGATTTTATTATTATTTTTTTGACTCGCCTCGAGCACCACCTTTTGAGGAGGTCAACCCCAACTGTTTGGGGGGATATTGTGTTTGTGTGTGTGTGTGTGTGTGTGTTTTAGAGCTTAGCCTCACCTACGGATGGATTTTTGTTTTGTTTTTAAAACCTGGTCAAGTTGAAAACGGACCACCATCGTTTAAAAGAAAAAAGTGCTTTTTCTTTTTTTTAAAAAAAAATCGTTTGGGGTTTTGCATTTTCACTTTTTATTGGAAAATAAAAACAGAAGAAAACAAATGACAAAGGAAGTTGACCACTGTCCTTTCAAAAGAACGTTTTGATGGTCCCAAAGGCCGTTGGATACAGGGCTGGGCTGCTGGGCTTTTTTCAGGGGTTCGCGAGAGCCCCTAGCTAAGATTTTGTGCAGTTTGGAGAACCCTCCATATCCCACCCCTGGCTGGCCCTGCCCACTCCGCCCCTCCCCTCCCAGGAGTCTCCACGTGTTGTGGTTAGCTGGCGGCAGGTGCGGACGGCTGAGGAGAGCGAGGACTCAGGTGAGGAGCCAGGACCGTTAGGGAGTGGACTGCTGCCTTCAGAGATTGTGGGGGCTGGCAGCAGCGATGAGGAGGTTCCCGAGGAGCCTGTGCCAAGTGAACGCGTGCGTGCAGGGCTGCTCACAGGAAAGAGCAGCTGTAGCAGCACGGGCGACTCGGGAGTGAGGCTGCAAGGTAATGGACCCTCCTTCAAGAAGATAAAAGCCAGCTGTGAATCGGACGTTCTTTGCAGGAAGCAAACACGTTTTGAAACTCCAGCCTCGTGGACATTGCAGTATCTTAAGTTGGCGTTTGAAGACTCTGGCGTTGTAAAATATTTCTAGGTAACCTTATCTGTTATTCCTGGCAGCCTCGCAGAGTTTTGGCGAAGCTTGTGCTTATCAAAGTTAATTAGGTTGCAGCAGCCCTTTTAACCGGGGATTCGTAAGAATCAAGGTTTTCGTTCCCTTTGGTTATTGTTTGTTTTATTGGACAAAGGTTTGGGTCAGAACACCACACGGGGCTATTTTGGATGCAGGTTAAATAAAGGGCGTAATCGGGAGTTTGAGGAGGGGAAAAACGGACCTCCCAGAAGTTCAGGAAGGCCGTCAATGGGCCTGCTTCCAACTTCCGGAGAGCCTCCGGAGCCAGGGGAGGCCATTTTCGCCTGCCTGGAAGCTCGAGGAAAGCCTCCGGAGCCAGGGGAGGGCAAAAACGCCCCCTGCCTCCCCCGCTGTGGTGCAGGAGGCTGACTAGGCCACGCCCACCGTGGCCACGCCCATCCAGCCACCAGGCAGAGAACCCGCTTACTAAAATGTTTTGAGGCCCACCCATCTTCAACCAGAATGTCTTCAGGCCCACCTCAGAGGTCGGTCCTTTGCGAGGACTGAAGCAGAGCAGAGGGCGAAAGCGATCCTAAGGGATCTGAGAGTGGATTCCATAACAACTCGCTGCTCGCTTCTCTAGGAGGCCCCCCAAAAACAGGTGCAGTGCAACCATTTTGTGTTGCCTTCGTGCTACCCAAGAGATGGACCTCCATGTCGTCCTTCATGCCACCGGCTACCATTCCGATACGTAGTTATTTCTCAAATTTCAAAACTGATTGTTATCTGTTATATCCGTGATAGAATAATGACAGCTGCATTGAGTGGAGAATGACGGACGATTCTGGAATCTACAATTGTTTCCTTTAGGAAAAAAAGGAAAAACCACCCAATTTTACACCTTTCTTTAAGTACCCTGTTTCTCCAACCATACGGCCTCCCCCAATCGGAAGTCCCAGCATGTTTTATAGGCATGAAATGAAATTAAGCCCCTCCCCCCAAATTAAGGCTTATATTAAAACATGCGAAATGGGGGCGACATGGCAGGGGGGGCCCTTGCCGTTAGGAAGTACTTTTGTGGCACACCCGGATATGGTGCTGCCTGCGTCGATCCCGATACGAAGGGCCCCACCAACGCCGAGGTCAACATCCAAGCCGTCGCTGTCCGCCCGAAGATGCAAAGGGGGGTGAATTAAGTCACCCCCGAAAAGACGGCCTAGCCGTGTTTTCGGGGCTCAAAAAAAAAAAAAAAAAAACAAGACCCGGCCTTATTATATGAGAAACGTGGTAACGGAACAGCAGCCAGGGGGAAATTCCTTCGAAAGCCAACGGGAAGAGCTACAGCCTGAATAATTAAAGTCGGAAGGCGAAACGCGCATTACCAAAGGTGACTGGAAATAATTACTGATTCGTCTTTATTTACAACATCAAGGCCAGAGATTGCAGGAGGGAAGGAAGCCTTTCGACCCACGGAAACACGGAGTGAATTAATTTCTCCCGGCCAAGTCCGGTGCTTTCTCTCTGGACCGGAGAACGGAGCAGCTCCGATGGAAGAGACGCTCGTTTTTTATTTAAGAGAGTTAAGCAGATAAAAGGAAAGGGAGAATGGTATTTCAGACAGACTCTATCCAAATGCACCCTGGGTTTGTTTATTTTCTTTAGAGAGGCCCCTTTCCATCAAAGGGTCATTAACTGGGGAGGTAAATCACTGAAGTGCAGAGAGCAACTTTAAAGTTACCTGCTTACTCAAAGATCGGGGAAATGGGTCCGTAATTCCCAGGAATGTATGGTTGTGGAAAAGCACCGTGTTTTCCCTTTCAGGAGGCTGCTTTGCAAATGGAAAATTATACTGCTGGAATGGCCTTGGATTTCTGATACAGAGAGAAAGAGAGAGAGAGAGAGGGAGAGGGAGGAAAGGAAGGGGAGAGGAGAGGGAAAAGAAGAGAAGAAAAGGGAGAGAGTTGGAGGGAGAGGGAAAGAAATGGCGCGGGAGGGGGAGAGAGAAGGAAGGAGAGAGAAAGAGGAGGAGGGAGGAAGAGAGATGGAGGAAAGGAAGGAGGGAAGGGAAGAGGAGTGGGAAAAGGAGAGAAAGTAGAAAGAGAGAACTGGAGGGAGAGGAAATGAGAGGGAGAGGGAGAGAGAAGGAAGGAGAAGAGAGAGGAGAGAGGGAGGGAGGAGAAGGAGGAAGGGAGAGGGGGAGAGGGAGGAAGAGAGAGGGAGAGGGAGAGAGGGAGGAAAGGAAGGAGGGAAGGGAAGAGGAGTGGGAAAAGGAGAGAGAGTAGAAAGAGAGAATTGGAGGGAGAGGAAATGAGAGGGAGAGGGAGAGAGAAGGAAGGAGAAGAGAGAGGGAGAGGGGAGGAGGAGAAGGAGGAAGGGGAGAGGGGGGAGAGGGAGGAAGAGAGAGGGAGAGGGAGAGAGGGAGGAAAGGAAGGAGGGAAGGGAAGAGGAGTGGGAAAAGAGAGAGAGTAGAAAGAGAGAATTGGAGGGAGAGGGAATGAGACCAAGAGGGAGAGAGAAGGAAGGAGAAGGAAAGAGAGAGGGGGAGGAAGGGGAAGAAGGAAGGGAAAGTGGGGAGAGGGAGGAAGAGAGAGGGAATGGGGAAAGGAGAGAGTGTTGGAGGGAGAGGGAAAGAGGAGGGGGAGAGAGAAGGAAGGAGAGGGAGAGAGGGAGAGAGGAGGAGGAAGGAAGAGAGAGGGAAGGAAGGAGGGAAGGGAAGAGGAGTGGGAAAAGGAGAGAGAGTAGAAAGAGAGAACTGGAGGGAGAGGGAATGAGAGGGAGAGCGAGAGAGAAGGAAGGAGAAGGAAAGAGAGAGGGAGAGGGGAGGAAGGGGAAGAAGGAAGGGGAAAGTGGGGAGAGGGAGGAAGAGAGAGGGAGTGGGAAAAGGAGAAAGTGTTGGAGGGAGAGGGAAAGAGGGGGAGGGGGAGAGAGAAGGAAGGAAAGGGAGAGAGGAGGGAGGGAGAGGAAGGAAGGAGAGGGAGAAAGAGAAGGAGGAAGGAGGGAGAGGGAGAAAAGGAGGGGACAAGGAGAGAGGAGAAAGAGAAAAAGGGAGGGAAGGAACGGAGCAAAGAGGGAGGGGGAGAAGTCCTGGAAAACGGGCTAAAAAAATTATAATCCCAAACTCAATAAAGGGGACACCCATCCTTTTGCACAACGACGTGACTTTTCCGGCCCCTTCAGCCGTGAAATCCCGGAAGAGACACCCCCCCGCCCCACCAGAAAAGTTTCCACTGACACTCCATGCAGTTCGTCTCTATCATGATTATTGGGGGGAAAGGGAGCTACAGTCCTTCGGTTCTTCTAAGGGAGAGGGAGGGGGAGAGAGAGAGAGAGAGAGAGGGAGAGAGAAAGGAGACAATCGTCGGTCAAGACAAATAATTTAAAAGCCAGGATCCTGAACACGCTCGACACACCCCGACGAGAAAAGAGGAAGGAATTTTTTTTTTTTTTTTTTTAAAGTAGTAGTAAGTCCTGGGGGAAGAGCCCCCTCCCCTTCCCCGGCCCCCCGGCCCCCCCGAGACCCTCAAATGAAAAAGATGTCCTCCAAAATCCGGTTCTCTTCCAAATCCGCCAGCCCGTTGCTCTGGCCTCGGGGGGATCTCCACCCGCCGTGGGGTTTCCTGCAGGTCCTACTCGGGGGCTGGATCCCTCTGGGGAAGCCGCGGTGATCTTCCTGCCTCGGGCTCATGGCCGCCACCAGGTCCAGGAGAGAAGGCTCGTACCTGGAGAAGAGGAGGAGGAGGAGGAGGAGGAGGAGGAGGAGGAGGAGGAGGAGGAGGAGGAGGAGGAGGAGGAGGAGGAGGAGGAGGACAAGACGGAAAGGTTATCACAGTTTTTTTTTTCCTGGAGTTGAGAACAAGTAGCCAGCGGGACAGCTGGCCACCCGAAGTGGCGGGTGCTCCACCGCTGGGAGTATTTTTTTATAAAGAGACCGGACGGTAAGATTGTCTGAAATGGGAGAGGGGCTTCTGCTTGAGTAAGGGGGCTGGACTAGAAGACCTCCAAGGTCCCTTCCAATTCTTGTCATTCTGTCCAGGGTCCCCTGCCTGAGCCAGGGTTAGACTAGAAGGCCTCCAAGCAGGGAACCGGATGCTACCGGTTCTGCCCGGTTCGATAGAGCCGGTAGCTCTGAAGAGCAGCAGACACAGAACCCGGTTCTATGTCTGCTGCTGTTTTGGCCCACCTGCCTGCCCGGGTTCTTATCTGACCTTTATTTCCTGCTTTTTTTCAACCTCAGATGCTTTGTGCAGCACAGCTAAGGTTGAAAAAGCAGGAAAAATGTGGGTGTTTTTTTTTTCAAACGCTGCGCACCCACGAGCAGTGCTTTTTAGCTGTCTGGGTGGCACAGCTAAAGGTTTTTTTTACACGCATGCGCAGCAAAACGTAATCACCAAACCAGGAGTAACACCGGCTGAATCCCACCCCTTCCAACTTGGTTATTCTCTCTCAGGTCTCTTGCTTGAGCCAGGGGTTCGACTAGAAGACCTCCAAGGTCCCTTCCAACTCTGTTCTCCCAGCTTGGCAACCGACTCGTATTTATGATGGTTGCGCCATCCCTGGGATCGTGTGATTTCCCCCTTTGCGACCTTTCGACAAGCAAAGGGAAGCCGGTGTTCTGATCTAAGCTTCCCAGGGTCTTACAAAGCCGATTCCTCGTCTTGGTAAAAAACTCTTTTTATTTGGGTTAAACTACATTCCTCTCCAGCAAAGTCCTGGCAAACAGTCTTTCATGAGATTTCAAAACGACAGACCTTTATCAAGCTTTGAGAGTTGCCAGGCTGTTATCTTCCAAACGCCACACTGTAGCAGCAATTACTTGGCAAGTAGTCAGGAACAGATTTTCACCCTAAGGAATTGAACTAATTGTCTCCTGCAAACCCCAATCCCCTTTCGCTCCTCTTTATTCCCTATGGGAGAGGCCATTCACCGTCCACCTGAGTCTTTACTCCCTAGTTGACCCTTGTTCCTTAACTGTTCCCTTCTCCTGGCAGCTCTGTGCATGCGCACCTCAGGAACAGGCTCCAGCTGTTCTTCTTCCCCACTGATCTCCGACTCCAAAGGCAGCTGATAACTGTCAGACGGCCCTGGCCCCATCTCTGCTCCACACAGCCCTTATCAGAGCCTTCCCCAGACTCCAGGACTGGCCCAGGTTCCTCCCCAACCTCCTCACTGTCTCAGTCTGCCAACAGCTCCACTGGCTGCTGGAGGGCCACAATAGCTGGATTCATTTAACCACCATGTCGCTAACTGAACACCTGCAGTGATTCGTGTAAGAACTGTGGCAAGGAAGTCCAAGGGCCTATTGAAAAAAGCACCTTCTTATGCATGTCATTTTTCACTAACTGTTTGGCACCCTCTTAAAGAATTTCCCAAATATTAAATTGCCCCCCATGGAACCATCATGAGCTCCTTTGAATCCTTTTGAGAACTATTTAGGCCTAAACTGTAGAACCTTGATGGTCTCAAATGGAGTCCTGAGAGATTTGCTGGGTTTTTTCCCCCAAAGATGCAAGTAAATCTCACCCAGACCCCCCCAAACAAAAACCACCCATTAATCATTAAGCATGACCTCCAGATGGGCTAGGAAGAAACACGCTGTCACAAATACGGTGAGTAAATGCTTAGAATGCCTTGGGGTAAGAGTGCACTTGGGATACCGCATCCAGTTTTGGTCACCAAAGTGTAAAAAAAAAGGATGTTGAGACTCCAGAAAGAGTGCAGAGAAGAGCAAACCAAGAGGATTAGGGGACTGGATGCTAAAAGATATGAAGAAAGACTGCGCCAACTGGATATGTCTAGTCTTACGAAAAGAAGGACTAGGGGAGACATGATAGCAATGTCCCAATATCTCAGGGGCTGCCACAAAGCAGCCAAAGTCTTTCTCCACGCCCCCCCAAACTCCGCCAGAATGAGTCTTTGGGACCCTGCAAGGCCTCCTGCTCCAAGAGGCTGCTCCGGCGTGACAAGTCTCAGAAAGACTCATTATTGGCGGAGTTTGGGAGAGAGAAAGAAAGACTTCTGCGGCTTCTGCTGCTTTCCTTGCACGAAGCCAAAAGTCTCACCCCCTCCAGAGAACAGAGCTGGAGACGGTATCCTGCCATCCCAAATAAAGAATGATTGACTGGTAGGAAAACGGGGTAGGGAATTTTCCTTGCAGACTTTTGGGGGGATTTTCGCAGGGTCTCTGGTCTGCGGGATTTTAAAATGATGAGTCTGGGGCTCCCTGAGGTCCAAAAAAGTTGGCGACCTCGGCTCTAAAGCACCTGAAAGGAGGACAGGAAGCAAGAAATGGAAACTAATCAAGGAGAGAAGCAACTTGGAATGGAATGGAATAAAATAGAATAGAACAGAGCTGGAAGGGACCTTGGAGATCTTCTAGTCCAGCCCCCTGCTCAAGCAGGAGAACCTTTCTTTAAGACCTCCAGCGAAGGAGCACTCATGATTTCTGGAGGCAAGCTGTTCTTAACCTAGAACTTAGAGGAGAAATTTCCTGACAGTGAAAAAAGTTAACCAGTGGAACAACCTGCCTCCAGAAGTTGGGGCTGCTCCATCATTGGAGGCCTTTAAGAAGTGACTGGACAGCCACTTGTCTGAAATGGTATTAGGGTTTCCTGCCTGAGCAGGGGGGTTGGACTAGAAGACCTCCAAGGTCCCTTCCAATTCTAAGGTTATTCTATTGCTACTTGGCTTTCTGAACTGGCAAACATACTCTGTGGTCCACTTCCAATTTCCTTCAATTTCCCATCTTGGTAGTCCTGTGGGGGTGTGCTTCCAATAAGCCTAGATGTGGTGTAGAAAGGAGGAGGAGGAGGAGGAGGAGGAGGAGGAGGAGGAGGAGGAGGAGGAGGAGGAGGAGGAGGAGGAGGAGGAGGAGGAGGAGGAGGAGGAGGAGGAGGAAAAGAAAGAGGAAGAAGGAGGAGGAGGAGGAGGAAAAAGAAAAGAGGAAGAAGGAGGAGGAGGAGGGGGGAGGAGGGAGGAGGGGAGGAGGAGGAGGAGGAGGAAGAAGAAGAAGGGGAGGGAGGAGGAAGAAAAAGAAAAGAGGAAGGAGGAGAAGGAGAAGGAGAAGGAGGAGGAGGAGGAGGAGGAGGAGGAGGAGAAGAAGAAGAAGAAGAAGAAGAAGAAGAAGAAGAAGAAGAAGAAGAAGAAGAAGAAGAAGAAGAAGAAGAAGAAGAAGAAGAAGAAGAAGAAGAAGAAGAAGAAGAAGAAGAAGAAGAAGAAGAAGAAGAAGAAGAAGAAGAAGAAGAAGAAGAAGGAGAAGAAGAAGAAGAAGAAGAAAACACCTCCAGTTTAAAAAAAAATCCAGCCATGTCTGCATGTGGGGGAACAAATCCGCCTAAAAAAACATCCTCCGCTAAGTTTTATCTAAGTTTTACAGCATTGCGGCTATCGGGGAAAATTAAAAGATTTGGACAGATAACAGGAGCAGCAAATACGGGAAAGATTAGTTAAAAGAGCCGGCATTGGAAATCGGTTTCTTTGACACCGAGGCACCTCTCTGTGCCAGAAAGCAAGGCTAGTTTGATCAGATAGTGGGGAAGGCTCCTTTGGGCTATTATTTAGTGGCTAATCGTGGCTTGTCAGGAGGTTTTGCCTCCAGCCAGAGACAGAGCGCTCTTTTGATGGCACCAAAAGTCAGTTTCCCCCGACTCCACCTTTATTCCAAACATTTAAAGGGAAAACTGTCCGTTTGCTCTGCTGGAAGCACGAAGCTTTATTTTTTGCACCCAAAGAGAGGGATTTGCAAAGTGATATTTGTGCTGTCGGTAACCGTGTCTGGTCTCCTGATCGGAGTTTGGGATCTCCTTGGAGAACAGCAGAAACCAAGTATGGTGGTCAGAAAAAAAAAGACCACCTTTGGGGTTAAAAAGCAAGATGGAGTAGACCTTCCTCCAAATTAGAAGTTTTGCATCCTAGTTGCTCTTTACTTTACACTTTTTCCAAAGTCTCAACATCTTTTTTTTATATAATCTGGTGACCAAAACTGGATGTAGTAGTCCGGGTGTGGCCCTACTAAGCAGAGGTGGTCTTCAGCAGGTTCTGACCAGTTCTGGAGAACTGATAGCGGAAATTTTGAGTGGTCTGGAGAACCGGCCAATCCCACCTCTGACTGGCCCCCATCTCTTCTCTGCCTCCCACTGAGTCCCAGCTGATTGTCTGGGTCTCCTTTGGTCGCCCTGCCCAGGAGAATGGAGCTGGAAAGCAGGTTGTCAAGCCCTAACTTGACATCTGCGTAGCCATTTTATTTAGCCTTATTATATATTCCTTTTTTTGCTGGTTATGGGGGAAAGGGTTTCGGGTTTGCCACATTCTTAAGGTGGGAGGAGTGGAGATAGAGAGGGTTGTTTAGGCTAGGCGGTTCTTCTTCCCGTGGGAACGAAAGCTGACCCTGCTGATACCTGGAGGTGGAGATTGATGACATCAGGCAAACCTTGATTTACTTCTATTGGAGAATGTGACTTTTGGGGGCTGTTTCTATCTTTTAATATTGGGGGTAATTCCGGGTTGTGTCAGATCCGGAATGACAACAGACTTTGGTGCACCAATTTGATGCTTTCCTAAATAAAAGAAATTTGTTTTGGAAGAATGGAGTTTGCTCTTTTTCATTTTAAATGGATTTTATCACTTGGAAACCTGACACAGGTGAGGAGGGTGGGGAGGGAATGGGGATTTTGCAGTAACCTTCCCCTGCCACGCCCACCAAGCCACGCCCACCAAGCCAAGCCACAACCCACCAAGCCACGCCCACAGAACCGGTAGTAAAAAGAATTTGAACCCCACCACTGCTACTAAGGCTTTATAAAGCATTATTAATACGTCGCGTGATTTTGATTCTATGCTTCTGTTTATACAACCAAGGGCTGTATTGGATTTTTTGGACATGGCTGGCTCATAATTAAGTTAGGCCCACTAAGTCCCTCTCACAGTTACTGTTTTAAGGCAGGTGTAGAGGAACTAACTCTGATAGGATAGCAATGACACTTCCTTGAGGACCGCTGTATTATAAAAAGAAGAGGACCTCACAAAAGGTTGGATGGCAAAGGGCTGGACTAGAAGACCTCCAAGGTCCCTTCCCACCCCTAGGATTCTATCAATTATGGTGTGGTTGTAGTTAACTTCTGACAGGCTAGACATAATGGTCAAATTTGTCCTCTTACGGGCTTGCACACTTTCCCAACATTTAAATGTTTAAATTTCACAACGTTGGATTGAAAGGCTTGAAATAAAATCTGCCAGCTGCTGAGAAGATTGACGCTGCCTCCAATATGATCTGCAGTCACAGGGATGGACAGACACACAGCCTCACCAACCAAGACAGATGGCACATATAAAAAAAAACCAGGCAGAGCTTCAAAACACAGGAAGCCTGGCCCTCTGACAAGCCAGCCATCAACGGGCACATAGAGATAAACAACGTTTACATACCATTCAAAAGAGACAATCAAAAAGCTAAAAGAAAAGGGAACAACAAGAGCCAAACCCTTCCTGGCCAGCACACAACACCCAGAGAGCAGAGATTAACTGTACTCAATCAACAACCCAAAAAGTAAATGATGTCCAACCAACTCAAACAAGCAAGCTAATAGTAAACTGCAGCCCCATCAAGGAACCACTAAGAACATTTCCTACTAACGCTTGTATATCAGCAGAGGGCAAACCCCACTCCCTTCTAGCACTGATGTTACCTAGTTGGATGGTGAAACGTTTGCAAGAAAACAATAAAACTCAGATAGCATTAAGGATCCTTCAGTCCTCCTCCCACTCCTCCCCCTCTTCTCTGCAAACCTCCCTCCCTTCTAGCACTGATGCTGTTACCTAGTTGGGTCATGAAACGTCTCCAAGAAAACAACCAAGCTCAGACAGCACCAAAGACCCCATAGTCCTCCTCTCCCCTCTTCTTGCATTGATGATGTTACCTAGTTGGGTCATGAAACGTCTGCAAGAAACCAACCCAAGGTCAGTGAGCACCCAAAGTTTCGACTGCACTATCCCCTCCTGAAAGACTGCATTAATTCAAATAAGCAGCAGAAAATATTCAACTCAGAACGGTGCCAAGTTTGTTTGAATGGGACAGTGTACTACAGAGCCAAGAAAGATAGCAAGTGTATAGATTATCCTGTGAGGAAGCAAATCCAGGATTTAAATTCTGGTGTATAGAATTTGAACCCAGGAGGCCTGGGTTCAAATCCAGAGTCTGCTCTGCAACTGGTTCTTCCTGACCTTTGGCAAAGACCCAAGCATGGGTGAGTCTCAAGTTATTAGCTACAAATCAGGGTTTGCTATCTGCCAGCATCCCCATGGATGGAAACTAATCAGGAACAGAAGCGACCTGGAATTAAGGAGAAACTTCCTAACAGGGAGGACAATTAACCAGTGGAACAGCTTGCCACCAGAAGCTGTGGGTTCTTCATCACGGGAGGCTTTTAAGAAGAGACTGGACATCCATTGGTCTGCAATGATATCAGGTCTCCTGCTTGAATAGGGGGTTGGACTAGAAGACCTCCGAGGTCCCTTCCAACTCTGTTATTCATGATGTTCTCCATGCCAACTGTGGAGAGCTCCTAGCAGTCTCTGTCTTCTACTATGCAGGACCAAACCTCCTCTTCTCCTTCGTCCGACCCATTTACTGAACCCCCAAGAGGCATCTCTATGGAGCGGAGAGTTGGTCTCCGACAGAAAGCCACTTGAAGCATCTGATATGTGGATTTACGGACGGTTGTTATGCGTAAGTTGGCTTGACAAAATCAGAAATGAGGAGGTGATAAGCCACCTGGGAAAGCCAAGGGAAATAATCAAAGCCATAAAAAAAAAAAAAACAGAAGTTAGAATATTTAGGACATGGGACGCGACACCTGGAAAAATACGGCATCCTTCACTTAATCCTCCAGGGAAAGATTGAAGGCAAACGAAGGTCCAGGCTGAAGAAGAACATTGTGGCTTCAAAATCTAAGGGGACTGGTTTGAACAAAACTCAGCACTACTTTTTTGTGCGGCTATTGATAAAAATAGGATGGCCAAGGAACAGTGACAGATATGGAAGATGAAGACAAAGAGGAGGAGGAAGAAGAAGGAGAAGAAGGAGGAGGAGGAGGAGGAGGAGGAGGAGGAGGAGGAGGAGGAGGAGGAGGAGGAACAACGAGGAAGAGGAGGAGGAGAAGGAGGAGGAGGAGAAGAAGAAGAAGAAGAAGAAGAAGAAGAAGAAGAAGAAGAAGAAGAAGAAGAAGAAGAAGAAGAAGAAGAAGAAGAAGAAGAAGAAGAAGAAGAAGAAGAAGAAGAAGAAGAAGAAGAAGAAGGAAAACGAGGAAGAGGTGAAGGAGAAGAAGAAGAAGAAGAAGGAAAACGAGGAAGAGGTGAAGGAGAAGAAGAAGAAGAAGGACTCTCCAACATACAGGTAATCCTTGACTTGTAATCATTCATTGAAGACCAAAGTTACAAAGGCACCTGAAAAAGGGCCCTTCCAACTCTCTTATTCTGTTAATCAGTGGAACAGAAATTGCCTTCAGCAATTATTGATATTCCATCACTGGAGGCTTTTAAGAAGAGACTGGACAACCATTTAATCTGGAATGGTGTTATGGTCTCCTGCTCGAGTAGGGGGTTAGACTAGAAGATCTCCAAGGTCCCTTTCCAACTCAAGTTATTCTGGCTCATTCCTTGTCTTACAGCCTTCGGCCAACCTGGCTTCAGGTTACGTCCTGCGCAGAAATAACAGGGCCTTCCTTGGGGAGACACAACTCACTCGGCCGTTCTTTTAACTCAAACGGCGCTTGGAAAGTAGCGGCGGAGAAGCACGTCGAGAGGAAAACGTCCAAGCCAAATCTACGGGATGCATTTCTACCTCCCCGCAACCCCCTCTGCGTTCCCCAAACAAGCTTGATTTGTAAATCCTCCAGGACTGAAGTCACACGGTAAGCTCTCTTTTCTCCTGATTAACGTGCACTTTGGAGGTCTCTGGGCCCTGCTGGACGGGCATCCATTTCCAGTTTAACTGGGTTGCGTTACCGAGCGCGCTTTGGCATCAATCATTCAGGCCGCCTTTGGCTTTGGATTATTCAGATGGGAAGAAACACTCGGGCCACCCCAACCCTCCTGCGCTCTTTTCTATTTATCTACCTCCCGCTCGTTAATCTTCCAAGCCATCCGGACAGAAACATACATCAATGAGAGAAAAAAACCCGGCGTATGACCCGACGTTTTCGGACCGGGAGGGAAGCCAAGCGGAGATTTAAAAACTCTAGGCCAAATGCGATTTGTTAAGCTAAGCCAGTTCGGGAACTCCAGAAGCCGAAAGATTGAGATGGGCTGCTGAATAATTGAATAGCATGTTTAGAATAGAATAGAGCTTGGAAGGGGCCTTAGAGGTCTTCTAGTCCAGCCCCCTGCTCCAGCAGCAGAACCTATGCCATTTGAATCAAGTGACTGTCCACTTATCTTCTTAAAAACCGCCAGTGATGAAGCACCCACAACTTCTGGTGGCAAGCAGTTCCACTGGTGAATTGTCCTCACTGTTAGGATGTTTCTCCTCAATTCCAGGTTGCTTCTCTCCTGAATTTCCATCCATTGTTTCTTGTCCTGCCCTCTGGGGCTTTGGAAAAGAATGTGAGCCCCTCTTCTTAGTGGCAGCCCCTCAAATACTGAACTATTGCTATCGTGTCTCCCCTGATTCTTCTTTTCCTTGGACTAGCCAAACCCAAATCCTACTGCCGTTCTTCATATGTTTTAGTCTCCAGGCCTTTGATCATCTTAGTTGCTCTTCTCTGCACATTTTTTCCCCCCCAAAGTCTCAACTTCCTTTTTTTGTAGTGTGGTAGTGTAGTGTTTTTTTTTTGTACTTGGGTAGGCGGGGGTTGGACTAGGGATCCGACTCCCTTTCCAATTCCGTGAATCAACTACGGTCAGAGAGCATCAAGGACCCCACAATCATTCTCATTCTTCTCTTCTTCCTTTATTCTTCCTCTACACAAACCCCTCACCCTTCCAGCACTGATGACGCTACCTAGCTGGGTCATGAGACAACGTGGTGACCCAGGGCATGGCGCAAAAAATAACCAAGTCACCAAAATAGGTAAAGTCCCTTTAATGCCTCCAACTTGGCCCCCAGTGTCCAGTTATCCTTGGGTGAGGATGAAACTCTTCCAAAAACGGTCTACAAAGGGAAGAAAAGCAGTCCAAACCCAAAGGACAGTAAAGTAGAAATAAAAACAACGACACAAACCATGCACGACAAGCCAGGATAATAAATTGCAGGCTTCCAACAGATAACGAAGCACACACAGTTGGGGCGACGCCAAAACCCAGATAAGCCTCGACAAAAGATAATGCCCGCTTTGCTTCCAGCAAGGTGTTGTGTGCAAACACCCCACTTGTATCCTGTTCTCCCAGCTGCAACTCATGGAAGAGATCAGGACCCTTTTCTCTCCCGTAAGCCATGTTGCTCCCTTCTCCGTTCCTCCCTGCGTTCCCTAGGATGAAGAAGGGGTGGCCCTGGGTCTTCCTCTGAATGCC